>NW_027189181.1:10000-20000 GCF_040958095.1 Procambarus clarkii | reverse complement strand
GAGTGTACTAGTAGTAGTTGGCTGTGGTGTAGCTAGTTCTGTTAGTGGGGCTGGTAGCTAGTTCTGTTAGTGGGGCTGGTAGCTAGTTCTGTTAGTGGGGCTGGTAGCTAGTTCTGTTAGTGGGGCTGGTAGCTAGTTCTGTTAGTGGGCTGGTAGTTAGTTCTGTTAGTGGGCTGGTAACTAGTTCTGTTAGTGGTCTGGTAGCTAACTATAACGCAACTAGTTGTTAGTGTACTAGCAGCTAGTTCTGCTAGTGTAGCATTTTGCCAGTTATTTCAAGAGATACAGATATTATCTGAGAGTAAAGAACCTTTAGAATCCATGAAAAAATATCAAGGCCATAGAATGGGCTCGAACTTACAAGCCTGAGCTCCTCAGACATACGTGGCACAGATAACAGACTGATAACACACTGATGAATAACACTGTGTTGAATAACACTGTAACTAAAGTTACACTGATGAGTAACACACTGATGTACACACAGTGTACTCATGTAAGTATGGGTAAGTACCCTATAGATCTCTATGTGGTATATCACTCACATACTCACCCCCCCCCTTTCCTATTCCTCCATACACCCCTCCCCCCCCTTGGGACACCCCTTTACCTAAATACATATTTATCTCCCCCCACTACCCTAATTACCTACATGCTAACCTACCTACTTGAGTACCTGTCTACGAAGCAGTCAATCAATCATCCTCATTCCCTCTCTCTCTCTCTCTCTCTCTCTCTCTCTCTCTTTCTCTATTGTCCATTCATATTTAGCTTCTGATAAGGCAATCAACCCCCACATTTTAGTCCCCACTGACGTATATATCTGTACCTACCGATCAGTGACCCTAATGCTTACCTATCGACCACGAAATCACCTAATTTAGTCCTTTTTTTCAAACAAATGAGTTGTCGAGGAACATCCAGGTTCCATATTGTCTTTACCCACCAGCCAGTACCTAGCTTGCCTTACTTACCCACCAACCAGCATCTCCCTTGCCTTACTTACCCACCACCTAGCACCTCCCTGCCTCACTTACCCAGCACCCAGCACCTCCCTGCCTCACTTACCCACCAACCAGCATCTCCCTTGCCTTACTTACCCACCATCTAGCATCTTCCTTGTCTAACTTACCCACCAACCAATCAGCACCTCCCTTGCCTCACTTACCCAGCACCTAGCACCTCCCTGCCTCACTTACCCAGCACCCAGCACCTCCCTGCCTCACTTACCCAGCACCTCCCTGCCTCACCTACCCCTCCCCAGATGGAGGGTAAAGCCACTCCTCGTCTTCCGAGGAATCACATTTTTACACAGACACATCATATTTTATTTTTATTGATTTCCGTGTCAATGTCGGTGAATTAGATCTCGTTTCCTTGGAGCTTTTTAGAGAGAGAGAGAGAGAGAGAGAGAGAGAGAGAGAGAGAGAGAGAGAGAGAGAGAGAGAGACAGACAGACCCCAGTAACACCACGGAACAACCAGTAACACCACATACTGCCCAATAACTTCTATTACAACCGCCCTTGCTGTTGCTACTGTTACATCTAAAGTTACAACTGCTCCTGTTGCTGCTATCGTTACTGTTGCTAGCAACCAACCAATATCATGTCTTCAGACCCCACAACAACAACAATTACAACAACAACAATTACAACAACAACCACAACTAGTAGCATTCGACAGGTTGTTAATACACATAACAGCGAACTAATAACAACCCAAAAAGGGTGTCACTTACCAGGCAGACAGTCACAAAAACACGGCGAGGCGACAAGAACAACAAGGACACTTCGATGACAAGCAGATCGCTCCGCCTTGCGACGATGGACAAAAACAGACCGACAAAAAACACCCCCAGATCAAAGCAGGGGCCCGCACTCCCACCCAAACAGCTGACGAGCTAAAACAGCTACAATCAAACCATTATTTGTTGGTATGTCGGGGTTAGGGGGTGATGGGGGTGGGGGGAGGGGTGAGGAAAGGGGGGGGGGGAGGGAGTTGAAAGGGGTTGAGAAGGAAGGAAACTATCAGGAGAGAGCGCCAAGCCATTACGACTATATAGCACTGGGAAGGGGGTCAGGATTTGGGAGGGTCGGGAAAAAAGGAATGGTGCCCAACCACTTGTGTGGACGGTCGGGGATTGAACGCCGACCTGCATGAAGCGAGACCGTCGCTTCATGAAGGCGAATAGGGGTGGAGAGGGACACACACACACACACACACACACACACACACACACACACACACACACACACACACACACACACACACACACACACACACACACACACTACGAGGCGGGGGCCTCGTAGCCTGGTGGATAGCGCGCAGGATTCGTAATTCTGTGGCGCGGGTTCGATTCCCGCACGAGGCAGAAACAAATGGGCAAAGTTTCTTTCACCCTGAATGCCCCTGTTACCTAGCAGTAAATAGGTACCTGGGAGTTAGTCAGCTGTCACGGGCTGCTTCCTGGGGTGTGTGTGTGTGTGTGGTGTGGGGAAAAAAAAAAAAAAAAAAAGTAGTTAGTAAACAGTTGATTGACAGTTGAGAGGCGGGCCGAAAGAGCAAAGCTCAACCCCGTAAAAACACAACTAGTACACACCACACACACACACACACACACACACACACACACACACACACACACACACACACACACACACACACACACACTTCAACAAACATCATTAAGGAATCAATAACCACCATTAAGTGTTCATGAACCACAATTAAGTGAACAACATAACAATCTTCCAGAGAACTAAGTCTATAAGCCGACCAATTCCCAGTTAACATCATCAAACATCAGCCTGAAAAAACACATCACATAAAATTAAAGGTGGTACAAGTTGTTAAAAATAGAACATTTTATATATTTACAACTAATTTAGTAATGTTGTTTGTTGAACTTATTATTACAGTGTTGTCCCGGGATAGTTTAGAGTAAATTGCTTTCAATGAAGGCAATTTATGTCTCGAGGAAGTTATCACTTTTGTCAAAATATAGTTTAAATTTTTTCACTCTCTCCTCTCTCTATCTCTCTCTCTCTCTTCTCTCTCTCTCTCTCTCTCTCTCTCTCTCTCTCTCTCTCTCTCTCTCTCTGTCTCTCTCTCTCTCTGTCTCTCTCTCTCTCTCTCTCTCTCTCTCTCTCTCTCTCTCTCTCTCTCTCTCTCTCCCTCTCTCTCTCTCTCTCTCTCTCTATCTCTCTCTCTCTCCCTCTCTCTCTCTCTCTCTCTTCTCTCTATCTCTCTCTCTCTCTCTCTATCTCTCTCTCTCTCTCTCTCTCTCTCTCTCTCTCTCTCTCTCTCTATCTCTCTCTCTCTCTCCCTCTCTCTCTCTCTCTCTCTCTATCTCTCTCTCCTCTCTCTCTCTCTCTCTCTATCTCTCTCTCTCTCTCTCTCTCTCTCTCTCTCTCTCTCTCTATCTCTCCTTCTCTCTCTCTCTATCTCTCTCTCTCTCTCTCTCTCTCTCTCTCTCTCTCTCTCTCTCTCTCTCTCTCTCTCTCTCTCTCTCTCTCTATCTATATATATATATATATATATATATATATAACTGGATATTATTCCTATATGCTTCTAACACAAGTACTTAATTACTTAAGTACACAAGTCAGAACACTTAGTTAAGAGTAATTGAAGCAACACACTTGAATCAACACACTTGAAGCAACACACTTGAATCAACACACTTGAAGCAACACACTTGAAGCAACACACTTGAAGCAACACACTTAAAGCAACACACTTGAAGCAACACACTTGAAGCAACACACTTGAAACAACACACTTGAAGCAACACACTTAAAACAACACACTTGAAGCAACACACTTGAATCAACACACTTGAAGCAACACACTTTCACGACCGTTTAGCGTGATGCTGCCAATTGGCACACGTTACTATATAATTAAGAAAAGCGTTACTGGCGACACGAAAACATCTTTCAATGGAGCATCAACTACTTCCGGTTCGTTAAGGGGGGGGGGGGGGAGGGGGGGAGGGGGCTCTTTCTCTCAGGTGACCTCGAACGACAGTCCATCTTTTTTTTGCCAACCTCTTCTCCTCCTTCTTCGTCTCATTGTGTTCCTGTTGATTGGTCTCTTCCCTTCGTATTGAACATCAATTGTTGACTAATCATACTGGAGTCTTGCATACTGTAGTGTGGCGTTCTTGTAGTGTGGCGTTCTTGTAGTGTGGCGTTCTTGTAGTGTGGCGTTCTTGTAGTGTGGCGTTCTTGTAGTGTGGCGTTCATGTAGTGTGGCGTTCTTGTAGTGTGGCGTTCTCGTAGTGTGGCGTTCTTGTAGTGTGGCGTTCATGTAGTGTGGCGTTCTTGTAGTGTGGCGTTCTTGTAGTGTGGAGTTAAGGTAGTGTGGCGTTCATGTAGTGTGGCGTTCTTGTAGTGTGGCGTTCATGTAGTGTGGCGTTCATGTAGTGTGGCGTTTTGTTGTAGTGTGGCGTTCTTGTAGTGTGGCGTTCATGTAGTGTGGCGTTCATGTAGTGTGGCGTTCATGTAGTGTGGCGTTCATGTAGTGGCGTTCTTGTAATGTGGCGTTAAGGTAGTGTGGCGTCATGTAGTGTGGCGTTCTTGTAGTGTGGCGTTCATGTAGTGTGGCGTCTTGTAGTGTGGCGTTCATGTAGTGTGGCGTTCATGTAGTGTGGCGTTCATGTAGTGTGGCGTCATGTAGTGTGGCGTTCTTGTAGTGTGGCGTTCATGTAGTGTGGCTTCATGTAGTGTGGCGTTCTTGTAGTGTGGCGTTCATGTAGTGTGGCGTTTCGTAGTGTGGCGTTCATGTAGTGTGGCGTTCATGTAGTGTGGCGTTCATGTAGGTGGCGTTCATGTAGTGTGGCGTTCATGTAGTGTGGCGTTCATGTAGTGTGGCGTTCATGTAGTGTGGCGTTCATGTAGTGTGGCGTTCATGTAGTGTGGCGTTCATGTAGTGTGGCGTTCTTGTAGTGTGGCGTTCAGTAGTGTGGCGTTCATGTAGTGTGGCGTTCTTGTAGTGTGGCGTTCTTGTAGTGTGGCGTTCATGTAGTGTGGGCGTTTCTTGTAGGTGGCGTTCATGTAGTGTGGCGTTCTTGTAGTGTGGCGTTCTTGTAGTGTGGCGTTCATGTAGTGTGGCGTTCTTGTAGTGTGGCGTTCATGTAGTGTGGCGTTCTTGTAGTGTGTTCATGTAGTGTGGCGTTCATGTAGTGTGGCGTTCTTGTAGTGTGGCGTTCATGTAGTGTGGCGTCATGTAGTGTGGTGTTCAGTAGTGTGGCGTTCATGTAGTGTGGCGTTAAGGTAGTGTGGCGTTCATGTAGTGTGGAGTTAAGGTAGTGTGGCGTTCATGTAGTGTGGCGTTCATGTAGTGTGGCGTTCATGTAGTGTGGCGTTCATGTAGTGTGGCGTTCTTGTAGTGTGGCGTTCTTGTAGTGTGGCGTTCATGTAGTGTGGCGTTCATGTAGTGTGGCGTTCATGTAGTGTGGCGTTAAGGTAGTGTGGCGTTCATGTAGTGTGGCGTTCATGTAGTGTGGCGTTCATGTAGTGTGGCGTTCATGTAGTGTGGCGTTCATGTAGTGTGGCGTTCATGTAGTGTGGCGTTCATGTAGTGTGGCGTTCTGTAGTGTGGCGTTCATGTAGTGTGGCGTTAAGGTAGTGTGGCGTTCATGTAGTGTGGAGTTAAGGTAGTGTGGCGTTCATGTAGTGTGGCGTTCATGTAGTGTGGCGTTCTTGTAGTGTGGCGTTCATGTAGTGTGGCGTTCTTGTAGTGTGGCGTTCATGTAGTGTGGCGTTCATGTAGTGTGGCGTTCTTGTAGTGTGGCGTTCATGTAGTGTGGCGTTCTTGTAGTGTGGCGTTCTTGTAGTGTGGCGTTCTTGTAGTGTGGCGTTCTTGTAGTGTGGCGTTCTTGTAGTGTGGCGTTCATGTAGTGTGGCGTTCATGTAGTGTGGCGCTAAGGTAATGGTGTCATCACCTGTTGGGAATGATGGAGACTTGGATCAAGTTCCTACCATCAATATTTTTGTGTAACTTTCTCATGGGCTCCAAGTTTAGCTGTCGTGGATATTTCTGAATAACACGACTACGTGTCTCACCTCACTGAATTCACAGGGGGATTAAACTTGATGTAATTACCATGAAATAACTTAAAAGTGAGCTTAAATAGCTTAAAGTGAGAGCTTTAACCAGTCTTACATCAGCTCCAATTAGTGAAAGTCTTAGCGTCGGCACTTGTCCTACTCCTTGTCATCACTAACTTATACTTACTAAACACTTACAGCATCAGCTAAAGTTCCCCCAAAGGGTATTCTTAAGAGCCTTTCAAAGAGCCTCTATTCTTGAGAGAGTATCTGTGTCTGGAAGAGAGAAAGAGAGAGAGAGAGAGCAGGTGTAATTACCTAAGTGTAGTTACCTAAGTGTAGTTACAGGATGAGAGCTACGCTCGTGGTGTCCCGTCTTCCCAGCACTCTTTGTCATATAACGCTTTGAAACTACTGATGGTCTTGGCCTCCACCACCTTCTCACCTAACTTGTTCCACACTTGTATGGTGTGTGGGAAGATGATAATGCTGCAGCTCCTGGGCCCCAACTTAAAACAACATACGTCAGACAGCACAAGTAATAATTATGAAATAAAGGTACACCGGCCGGGTAAGGCTATGTAACAGCGGCTTATTGAGTAATAAGGTCGACACTAATGTACTTAAGGCACTAATGCGAATACCTTTATTATTCTCATTATTTTATTATCATTCTTAGTATTATTATTACTCTTATTATTAGTTGTATTAGTAATAGTAGGCTTAATAGCTGCAGTAATTGTATAAGGATTAGTAGATGTTGTAGCCCTCTCAGTCCTTTACCCAATCTAATCTAACCAATCTACCTAACTATCTACTCCACATACTCCTAAGATGCAAATTTCAGCCATCTGGTAATTTCTTTTTACCCTCCTTTCCAACATTGTCAATTTCCCTCCTATTGCTTCAAAGTACCTCCTCAATACCCAGGCCTCCCCCTTCCCTTCCCTTCCCTTCCCTTCCTCCTCCCATCACATCAGCTAATCTGCACTGGAACGGGGCTAAAGGAAATGTTAACTGACACAATAAGGGTATTAGGGGCACCCCTAACAGGCAGACCTGGCCATAACAGGGGTGGGTGGGGCTTACGTCCCTCCCATAGGGAGAGGGGGGGGGGAGAATGGGGGGATGGATGGGGGAGGGGGGGGAAATAGTGGGATGGTTGTAGTAATAAATTTGGTGGTGGTTATAGAGGTGGTTGTGGTAGTTGTGGTAATTGTGAAAACCTATCTATTGTCACACTTTTCCCCCCTCTCTCTCCCCCTCCCACTCCCCCCCTCACCCCTCTCCCAACACCTTGTCGACTGCTCCTCTAAGATGCTTTAACTGGTCAATTATATGACTGTTATGCTGCTTAATCCTTCCACTCTATAAAGCTGATTCTCTCACTCCCCCCTCCCCCTCCCTCCCTCCCTCTCCCTCTCTCTCTCTCTCCCATCACCATTTAACCATACAAAATCTTACATTCTTACTTCATCTTACTAAGATAACTTCCAGACATTACAAACCGCTTGAGCGCTAACATCCTTGAAAAAAAATCAATATTTACATTCCTGCAGCACTTGTTAAGTGCACTTGTTAAGTGCTGCTATATTCCTGAAATTATTGAGTGCATCTCCTGCAGGTGTGTAAGAGCAGCCCCTTAAGATTACGGAGCCTATAATCTGCATATTATAGCACCCTCATTATAGGCGGACCGTAACTGCTGTATTTACGGCTCGGTAGGGCGGACAGATCCTTGACGCGCAGGTGTGGAGGGGATTATACAGGTGTGGGGAGGGATTATACAGGTGTGTGCGAGAGATTATGCACATGTGGTGGGGATTATACAGGTGTGTGAGGGATATGCAGATGTGGCGGGGAATTATACAGGTGTGGGAGAGATTATGCAGATGTGGTGGGGATTATACAGGTGTGCGAGAGATTAGGCAGATGTGGAAGGGATTACGCAGGTGTGGGAGGGATTATGTAGGCAAGAGGGATTGCTCAGGTAGGTATTCATGCCCATGCCACCTCTTGGGTAGCTTAATCTTCTCAATCAATCAATTTTTTCTCCCCCTACTCTCTATCTTGCTCTGATGAAGGCGAATTGAACCGAAAACGCGTTCAGCATTCTCTAATTCATCAAATATGATTTTTCCCGCATACTAATGCAGATGTACTAATGTATTAAAAAAATCAAATCACTGGCAAAGGGGAAAAAATACAACTCTACGGATAACAAATCCACATTTCAGACTTCATCAAATCATCGCTGGCCATGTGGCCGACCCTCACTAGCCAATGATAGTCACTACCACACATGTGTCATCTTGAAAAGTTGAATGAAGCTAAATATGTTGACCAGACCACACACACTAGAAGTTGAAGGGACGACGAACGACGTTCGGTCCGTCCTGGACCATTCTCATTCTCAAGGTCGGCCGAGCGGACAGCACGCTGGATTTGCGATCCTGTGGTCCTGGGTTCGATCCCAGGCGTCGGCGAGAAACAATGGGCAGAGTTTCTTTCGTCCTATGCCCCTGTTTACTAGCAGTAAAATAGGTACCTGGGTATTAGTCAGCTGTCACGGGCTGCTTCCTGGGGGTGGAGGCCTGGTCGAGGACCGGCCCGCGGGACACTAAAGCCCCGAAATCATCTCAAGATAACCTCAAGAAGCTAAATATATCGTCTTTCCTCCAACTTTGTACAACTATTTTCTAGATATATATATATTTCAGGCCCACACTTCCTTCAGCCACCATTAATGCCCCTATTTCACGCCCATGTTTTGTGTCTCTCACCCCCCCCCCCCACCCCATTTATGCCCTATTTAGGTCCTAGCGTCCTGCCAGGTCTGAGACGTCTTTTCAGCGTCTCCCAGGAGCCCGGGGCAAGGAAAACCCACCTTTATGACTGGAGAAATTACGATCCCTGACCACCCATGACACGAGAGAGAGAGAGAGAGAGAGAGAGAGAGAGAGAGAGGGAGAGAGAGAGAGAGAGAGGAGAGAGAGAGAGAGAGAGAGAGAGAGAGAGAGAGAGAGAGAGAGACAGAGAGAGACAGAGAGAGAGAGAGAGAGAGAGAGAGAGAGAGAGAGAGAGAGAGAGAGAGAGAGAGAGAGAGAGGAGAGAGAGAGAGAGAGAGAGAGAGAGAGAGAGCACCATTCTCCCTAACAGCGTTTAATTGGCAATAATCATGTGTGTATTATCATTGGAGCAGCTGGTAGTGGTGAGGGCTCGCCGCCCCCCACCCCTCCCCCCCCCTATCATCCCCAACACCCCCAATTCTGCTCCTTCACAGGGGAGGGGGGAGGGAGAGGGGGAAGGAGGTGGACTCGCTCAAGTGCTCCCCTTGAGTAGTCTAGCATAGCCACACACACACTACTCCACTAATCGTACAATTAAGAAAATGTGTTTTCTTAATTGTAAAATTAAGTATAAAATGTATAAAAAATGTTAAAATGTATAAAAATGTATAAAAATTAAATGTATAAATTTAAATGTATAAAATCCATTTAAATGTATAAAAAATGTATAAAATGTATAAAATCCCCCGGGTAAAAGTCTCCTCCGGGCCCGTCTTCGTCCTTGTGGCGAAGGGCGATAAGGGCAGAAGTTACGAGGAATTACGGCCGTAATTGTCTCTAAGGGGGTGACACAAGAGGCAGCCTTCGCTCAACGAGGAAATGGTTCGACATCGGGTCTTGCCTGATTCTCTCGTCTACACCACCACCACCACCACCATCAACACTACTAACCACCATCACCACCTCCAGCACCATCAACACTACCACCAGCACAACGAACTAACCCACACTCGTTCATCTCCACCACCAACACACTGCGGGACAGGCAGACATCTGAAGACTTACATTCGAGTATCTGCAGCGGATGATTTTACGAAAGGTATCCATGAGAAAGTGATTTCAACGCAGCCGATGAAGTGATCCCATTGTG
>NW_027189181.1:0-7500 GCF_040958095.1 Procambarus clarkii | reverse complement strand
ACTGTCACTATGGCGGTGTGTCCATTCACAGGATAAGTGGCGCTGCCCAATACTGTCACTATGGCGGTGTGTCCACTCACAGGATGAGTGGCGCTGCCCAATACTGTCACTATGGCGGTGTGTCCACTCACAGGATGAGTGGCGCTGCCCAATACTGTCACTATGGCGTGTGTCCACTCACAGGATGAGTGGCGCTGCCCAATACTGTCACTATGGCGGTGTGTCCACTCACAGGATGAGTGGCGCTGCCCAATAAACTCGCCCCTCGAGGCAAAACTTTAAATTAATGAAATGGATGAAATTCTTCAAGAAATTTTGCTCTTTAGAAATATGATGGAAGGTTTTATAAGGACTCGTATATGGCAAAACAGGAAAATATACCGATGTGGTATATAAGGAAGATTTAGAAGGATATAAGGCTATAGACCGAAGAGAATAGCAAATGAGAGACACAGAGAGAGAGATAAAGAATGAGAATAACAAGAAATCGGTAGAGAAAAAGGAGGAAATAAAGAAACAATAATCAGGTTACTAAACGAGGAATCCGGATTACTCCTTTCATCTTCTATTCCATTTATCTTTCCCTCTATCCCATCTCCTATCCCTTCCCCCCCCCCCTCATCGCTTCCTCCCCGTCCCACCGCCCTGGTGTGTGTAGTAATTACATAGTCGCAGAAATTAATATGGCTTAAAGTCAGATTAATTTAGCGCTCTTTTTTCGTCTTGGGGTGTTGGGAGGTGTTGGCAGGGAGGTGTTGGGAGGTGTTGGGAGGGAGGTGTTGGGAGGTGTTGGGAGGGAGGTGTTGGGAGGTGTTGGGAGGGAGGTGTTGGGAGGTGTTGGCAGGGAGGTGTTGGGAGGTGTTGGGAGGTGGCGGTCTCCGACCATGGCCGTGTGGCCTGGGTGGCCGTACCTTAAGGGATGTCCTCGCCTACAGGTTCCCAGGTGTGTGTGGAGGCTGGGACATTCATCTGCATCTGTGTATAGCATCCTACCTCCTCTTCTCTCTCTCTCTCTCTCTCTCTCTCTCTCTCTCTCTCTCTCTCTTCTCTCTCTCTCTCTCTCTCTCTCTCTCTCTTCACTGTGTGTGTGTACTCACCTAGTTGTACTCACCTAGTTGTGTTTGCGGGGGTTGAGCTCTGGCTCTTTGGTCCCGCCTCTCAACCGTCAATCAACAGGTGTACAGATTCCTGAGCCTATCGGGCTCTGTCATATCTACACTTGAAACTGTGTATGGAGTCAGCCTCCACCACATCACTTCCTAATGCATTCCATTTGTCAACCACTCTGACACTAAAAAAGTTCTTTCTAATATCTCTGTGGCTCATTTGGGCACTCAGTTTCCACCTGTGTCCCCTAGTACGTGTGCCCCTTGTGTTAAATAGACTGTCTTTATCTACCCTATCAATCCCCTTCAGAATCTTGAATGTGGTGATCATGTCCCCCTAACTCTTCTGTCTTCCAGCGAAGTGAGGTTTAATTCCCGTAGTCTCTCCTCGTAGCTCATACCTCTCAGCTCGGGTACTAGTCTGGTGGCAAACCTTTGAACCTTTTCCAGTTTAGTCTTATCCTTGACTAGATATGGACTCCATGCTGGGGCTGCATACTCCAGGATTGGCCTGACATATGTGGTATACAAAGTTCTGAATGATTCTTTACACAAGTTTCTGAATGCCGTTCGTATGTTGGCCAGCCTGGCATATGCCGCTGATGTTATCCGCTTGATATGTGCTGCAGGAGACAGGTCTGGCGTGATATCAACCCCCAAGTCTTTTTCCTTCTCTGACTCCTGAAGAATTTCCTCTCCCAGATGATACCTTGTATCTGGCCTCCTGCTCCCTACCTATCTTCATTACATTACATTTGGTTGGGTTAAACTCTAACAACCATTTGTTCGACCATTCCTTCAGCTTGTCTAGGTCTTCTTGAAGCCTCAAACAGTCCTCTTCTGTTTTAATCCTTCTCATAATTTTAGCATCGTCCGCAAACATTGAGAGAAATGAATCGATACCCTCCGGGAGATCATTTACATATATCAGAAACAAGATAGGACCGAGTACAGAGCCCTGTGGGACTCCACTGGTGACTTCACGCCAATCGGAGGTCTCACCCCTCACCGTAACTCTCTGCTTCCTATTGCTTAGATACTCCCTTATCCACTGGAGCACCTTACAAGCTACACCTGCCTGTCTCTCCAGCTTATGTACCAGCCTCTTATGCGGTACTGTGTCAAAGGCTTTCCGACAATCCAAGAAAATGCAGTCCGCCCAGCCCTCTCTTTCTTGCTTAATCTGTGTCACCTGATCGTAGAATTCTATCAAGCCTGTAAGGCAAGATTTACCCTCCCTGAATCCATGTTGGCGATTTGTCACGAAGTCCCTTCTCTCCAGATGTGTTACCAGGTTTTTTTCTCACGATCTTCTCCATCACCTTGCATGGTATACAAGTCAAGGACACTGGCCTGTAGTTCAGTGCCTCTTGTCTGTCGCCCTTTTTGTATATTGGGACCACATTCGCCGTCTTCCATATTTCTGGTAGGTCTCCCGTCTCTAGTGACTTACTATACACTATGGAGAGTGGCAGGCAAAGTGCCTCTGCACACTCTTTCAGTGTTGTGTGTGTGTGTGTGTGTGTGTGTGTGTGTGTGTGTGTGTGTGTGTGTGTGTGTGTGTGTGTGGTGTGTGTGTATTTATTATTTACTATTTGTGTCTGCAGAATCGAGTTATTAGCTCTTGGACCCCGCCTTTCTAACCAATCTATTTTTTTCTCTATCTACTACATAAATTTCTCTCACACACACACACATTTTCCCAGGAAGCAGCCCGTAGCAGCTGTTTAACTCACAGTTACCTATTTACTGCTAGGTGAACAGGTGCATCAGGGTGAAAGCAATTCTGCCCATTTGTTTCCGCCTCCGCCGGGAATCGAACCCGGATCTTTAGGACTACGACCGCGAAGCACTGGCCCTTCAGTCGCGAAGCCCCGTGTGTGTGTGTTTACGTATGTATGTATGTATGTATGTATGTATGTATGTATGTATGTATGTATGTATGTATGTATGTATGTATGTATGTATGTATGAGGAACAAGTGCCAAGTTGGAATTTGTGGAAAGAAGGAAATTCTAAGATGTTAGAATCTTAATTAGAGATGTTAAGATCTTAGAGATGTTAAGGACCTTAGAGATGTTAAGGTTACTCACTTTGTTTTTATGAAAGATGAAGGTGTGTATTTACCCAGTTGTATTCACCTAGTTGTGCTTGCGGGGATTGAGCTCTAGCTCTTTGGTCCAGCCTCTCAACTGTCAATCAATCAACTGTTACTAACTACTCCCCCCCCCCCACACACACACCCAGGAAGCAGCCCGCAACAGCTGTCTAACGCCCAGATGTCTATTTAATGCTAGGTAACAAGGGGCATCAGGGTGAAAGAAACTCTGCCCATTTTTGTTTCCTGCCGGCGCGGGGAATCGAACCTCAAGCCACAGGACTACGAATCTAGCGTGCTGTCCATTCAGCCACCGGCGCCCCTGTGTGATTTAGTGAGGTTGTTTAACCTTTGTCTATATATAATATATATATATATAATATATATATATATATATATATATATATATATATAATATATATTATAATATATATATATATAAATATATATATATATATATATATATATATTATATATATCTATAATATATACACGTTGTTAGAGATGACTTCAGACTCTTGTTAGCAGGTCTAGGGCCCTTGTTAGGAGGGTTAGACCTCTAGTTAGCTAGTTTAAGAGTTTTCTTACGTGATTACTGGTCAGTATTTGGTCACTTCCTTGGACACTGGTCCCGTGGTGTTTGGAATGTGTGTGTGTGAAAACATGTGGAGTGGGGAGAAATGTTTATTGTAGATTGAAAGCCAACCATTTCTTTCCTCCCCTACCACCATCTGGACCACCACCACCACTACTACCACCATCTGCACCACCACCACCATCTTGGTAAGTGCAGACAGTGTAGGAGGTCACCTGGTTGATGGGGTTCTGGGAGTTCTTCTACTCCCCAAGCCCGGCCCGAGGCCAGGCTCGACTTGTGAGAGTTTGGTCCACCAGGCTGTTGCTTGGAGCGGCCCGCAGGCCCACATATACCTGGTTGATGGGGTTCTGGGAGTTCTTCTACTCCCACAAGCCTGGCCCGAGGCCAGGCTTGACTTGTGAGAGCTTGATCCACCAGGCTGTTGCTTGCTGCAACAACAACATGCAACAGGGACTCTCGATTTGAGTGCAGGTCTGGTGGACGCCCTCAAGTGCACTCAGCAGGCGACGTTAGGCCCTCATGTAAGACAACACACACATTGGGACATAAGAACATAAGAACAAATGTAACTGCAGAAGGCCTATTGGCCCATACGAGGCAGCTCCCATCTATAACCACCCAATCCCACTCATATACATGTCCAACCCGCGCTTGAAACAATCGAGGGACCCCACCTCCACCACGTTACGCGGCAATTGGTTCCACAAATCAACAACCCTGTTATTGAACCAGTATTTACCCAAGTTTTTCCTAAATCTAAACTTATCCAATTTATACCCATTGTTTCGTGTTCTGTCTTGATTTGATATTTTTAATACCCTATTAATATTCCCCCTGTTATGTCCATTCATCCACTTGTAAACCTCTATCATGTCACCCCTAACTCTTCGCCTTTCCAGTGAATGCAACTTAAATTTTGTTAATCTTTCTTCATATGAAAGATTTCTAATTTGGGGAATTAACTTAGTCATCCTACGTTGGACACGTTCAAGTGAATTTATATCCATTCTATAATACGGCGACCAAAACTGAACTGCATAATCTAAATGGGGCCTAACCAGAGCAAGATATAGCTTAAGAACCACACCAGGTGTCTTGTTACTAACGCTTCGATTAATAAATCCCAGTGTCCTATTCGCCTTATTACGAACATTCATGCATTGATCCTTTTGTTTTAAATTCTTACTAATCATAACTCCCAGATCCCTTTCGCAATCCGACTTCGCAATCTCAACACCATCTAGCTCGTATCTTGTAACTCTATCATCATTTCCTAGCCTCAGAACTTTACATTTATCAGCATTAAACTGCATTTGCCAATCATTTGACCATTCCAAAACCCTATCTAGATCAACTTGAAGTGATAGTGAGTCCTCCTCCGAATTAATTTCCCTACCGATTTTCGTATCATCGGCAAATTTGCAAATGTTGCTACTCAAACCTGAATCTAAATCATTTATATATATTATAAACAACAGAGGTCCCAGGACAGAGCCCTGAGGTACTCCACTAACAACATTATCCCACTCTGACTTAACCCCATTTATACTAACTCTCTGTTTCCTTTGGAATAGCCATGCCCTATTCCTTTGGAATAGCCATCCAAGTTAATATAGCACCCCCAATACCATGAGCTTCTATTTTTTAATTAGTCTTTCATGTGGCACTGTATCAAAAGCTTTGCTAAAGTCACGGTACACAACATCACAATCCTTACCACTATCAACTGCCTCAACTATGCTGGAATAAAAAGTTAGCAAATTTGTTAAACATGAACGGCCATTTGTAAAACCATGTTGCGACTCATTTATTAATTTATGTTTTTCAAGATGGAGACGAATTGTATTTGCAATTATTGATTCAAGTAACTTTCCCACAATAGTCGTTAGGCTAATTGGCCGATAGTTTGACGCAAGTGATCTATCTCCTTTCTTAAAAATTGGTACCACATTAGCTACCTTCCATGACTCTGGCACTCTGCCTGACTATTGATATATTAAATATGGTAGACAGTGGCTCGGAAAGCTCCTCTTTGCATTCTTTAAGCACCCTGGCAAACACTTCATCCGGCCCGGGGATTTGTTTGGTTTTAGTTTTTCTAATTGTTTAATTACATCCCTGGTAACTGCTAAACTAGTCAACCTGTCCTCATCCCCACCCACATAGACTTGTTCGGCTGAAGGCATATTGTTAAGTTCTTCTTTAGTAAATACAGATATAAAATATTTGTTAAAAATACTACTCATCTCCTTGTCATTATCCGTTATTTGACCTGTCTCAGATTTTAATGGACCTATCCTTTCCCTAGTCTTAGTTCGATATAACTGAAAAAACCCTTTAGGATTTGACTTGCTGCTCTGCTATGCGAACTTCATAGTTTCTTCTTGCTTTCCTAATCTCTTTTTTAACATTTCTAACCAGTTGTATGAATTCCTGTTCTAACCTGACTTCCCCATTCTTAATCCTTTTGTACCAAGCTCTCTTTTACCTATAAGGTTCTTTAAATTATTTGTTATCCACTTTGGGTCATTAGCATTCGACCTATTCAATTTGTATGGTATACTACGTTCCTGTGCTTTGTTTAGAATATTCTTAAATAAGTTATATATTAAATCCTGCTGCACGCTGCACCTCGGGACCAAAGAGCCAAAGCTCAACCCTCCCGTAAGCAGAACTAGGTGAGTACATTCCTTCACGTCATTCCATCCAGTATTTACCCCCGACACTAATATTGTAAGATAAGCACAGTTAGGTAGGCACCTCTATTAACACCCCTCCTCCCCCTCCCACCCCTTCCCATCCCTTATCCCCCCTCTCTCCTCCCCACCCCCCTAAAAACAACGAATTTCTCGGTATCGTGTTATCAGCCGCCTCTTTCAGGCCATCTCCGATATGTGTTTTAAAATTTCTGTAGATGAGCTGCTGTCGGTCATCGTAGGAGCCATGGGAGTGTGTTTACCCCCCCCCCCCCCCCCCTCACCGACCCCCTCCTCCTCCCCTCCTCCCCTCACCCCCCCCCCCCTCCTCCTCTCCACAACTAACTGCCCCTCAGGTCTCCAATTACCACTCACCGACCAGCCTCCTTCAATACCCCTGGCATCCAGGACCGGGGATTGTGAGTAGGGCTCCCTCACTATCACCTAATACTCACCACGCTTACTGCCACGCTCTCAATCAACCAGGAGGCCTGGTCGACGACCGGCCGCGGGGACACTAAGCCCCGGAAGCACCTCAAGGTTAACCTCGAGGTAAGGTAAGGTTGTCTTCACGACGGTACAAGCGCTCGTCCGGTGAGGGGCGGGCTTCCAGTAGGGTGTTTGTGGACCTACTGGAGCGCTGGACGCGCCCCTGGACGCTGCGACTGGTGCATGGGGTTCGACCCCCGGCTTGATGGTATCTTTTACCCCTCTGCCATCCCGCCCACAATCCCAGATTGGTCCCGGCCCGACCGAAGGAAATTACTGGGCGCTTCGGCGTTGGAACACGCGTCTGTCTTGAGGCGTTCATGTGGTCTAACTAGACAAGTGGAGGAGGGGGTGGTCACACCTGTGGGGTGGGAGGGCTGCACACCTGTGGGGGAGGGAGGGGGCTGCACACCTGTGGGGAGGGTGGGCTGCACACCTGTGGGGAGGGAGAGGGGCACCTGCACACCTGTGGGGGAGGGAGGGAGCTGCACACCTGCATGATAGATATGATAG
>NW_027189180.1:852750-943020 GCF_040958095.1 Procambarus clarkii | reverse complement strand
TGTGTACAGGGAATAATCTTGTAAGCACTTTCTCCAGCAAGGCAGCTCGAGAAAGAGAACAAAGACAGGAAGAGGCAGATAAAGAAAGGAAGAGACGGAGGAAGATATGATGACCAAACCACACTTCAGGATGGACCGAAACGTCGTCGTTTCTTCCTTTTCTGGTGTTTCGTCTAGTCATCATATCTTCAGCCACGTTATTGTGGCACATCGTTTGCATAGGGAAGCAGAGAGAGACTCTGCATCATCGTGTGAGATGGAGGTAAGTGTGTGTGTAATTATCCCCTGGTGCACCCCATGGTAATTCCTTTATTACTTTTGCGTTCTTTCATCTCCCATACAAAAGTAAACACTTATATTCGTTCAAAAGGAAAACTAAATCAAAGAATGATTCATATTCTAGGTAGGAACTTACGACATGTATATAAAGATAATTAGCAAACATTATGTTAACTTTCCCTTTCACAAAAAAAAAAATGCATTCACTGTCTCACAATTTTTTATTTTTCTATAGTTTCTCAACGGACTATAGAAGAGGTTTTACATCAGGTTTTGTCATAACCAAAAACGGGTGTAGATTTTTAAGTCATTTCGTTCGTTATATTACAAATGTTTTTATCATTGTTATTTGTTACCATATACCAAATACACTTGGTAACAAGTGTTAATATTTTGTTTGAATAATTTTATACAAATAGCACAGGACCTGTAATGATTTCTTTTTATGGAGGGTTTGAAATATTTTTCTCCTCTGGTTGGCATGTGATTTTACTGAACCTTCCCTAAATTTGAGTATATTGCCCAACCAATAATCATTAGCAGTTGCAAGAAGATCGTGCAATATCTGCCCCATCTACTTGTGGAACAATCATTGACAACACTTTACTCAATCTTGGCAGGGTACGTCTTTTAAAATTCGGATTTTTTATATTTACTAAGCAATTTTAATTTTATTTGTATTTTTAAAATATTAAATTATTAAATATTAAATTATTAAATATTATTTATTAAAATAATATTATTTATTAAAATTTATTAAAATAAATTTATTATTAAAATATTAAATTATTAAATTAAATTATTAAATATTAAATTTTGCGTTATCTTGTAGGGATATGCTTAATAATGAAATAAATTCATGCCTGCTCCTATTTTTATTATTGCTTGTATGTGTGTGCTTTCATGGCACAACTTCGTTATTTGCCATCCATTGTGTGTCAAGTTTGGTCTAAAAAGCCTAAAGAGGTCATAAGGTTTGACCTGGGTCATATAATTCTTTTGCAATTAAGTAAACAGAGAAACAGGACCAGGCCTGAGATACCTTTACACAGGAGGAGTAAAATTTCGTTGATAGTGTGGTGGGAGGAACGGAGAGGGGACCTTTCTCCTCAAACTATTGGATTCTAACCGCAATCCCTCTTTTCCACCTTCTGAAACAATGTCACTTTTCGCTAGACGTAAACAACGACTCTGGTATTGGAATAGGTGCGCATGCCAAATTAGGTACGTTTACAGTAAAGGAGAGAATGCATAGCTTCTGCCATTGGTCAACAGGCGACGATATCACGTAATCCTGGAGAGCATGTGGACTGCCCCTTGGCGTCATTTTTGCTCCAGACTTCAAGGAGAGAGGATGCTGCCCAACCAGAGCTCACGGCCACTTAATTCTCACTTAAGGCTCGGGTCAAAGTGCTCTTTTGCAACCGTTGTCAGTCAGACCGGTGTCACTGATAAATTTTGTGGTATGATTGGATTATATTGAGGATCTATCTTACGAGGATTTCTGGGCTTAGTGACCCCACGGCCCGGTCCTCGACCAGGCCTCCACCCCCCAGGAAGCAGCTGTCTAATTCCCAGGTACCTATTTACAGCTAGGTAACAGGGGCCTCAGGGTGAAAGATACATTTTGCCCATTTGTCTCCGCCTCCACTGGGGATCGAACCCGAAACCTCAGGACTACGAATCCGAAGCGCTGTCCACTCAGCTGTCGGGCGCCCTTGCTTTGGATTACGCCCTGTCAGAATTACAGCAAATTACGTCTCAAACAACGGTTCGTGGATAGGCCGTGACCACTCGGTGTTCGTTGAGACAATACTAGCAGCGTGAAAGACCTGGAGGAGACAAATGTGATTTCATTGAGACAAACCAGTGTGAGAGTGGAACCTCAGTCATCTGGCAAGAGCCAGCGGTGTACTCGTGTAATCCTAATAACTGTGGTCAGACTCAGTGTCACGTGTCTTAGAGCAACTGAGTGCCTATGTAGCAGTGAAACATCATTAGTGACAATCGCTATGAAGAGTCTCATGCAGTGTAAAAGACTTAATGGTGTTGAAACTCGTGAAAGTTAGTATAATCGGGGTCGAGGGGAGTGTGGAGTTCCTCGCACACGCCAAGTCAAACCCATCATGGAAGTGTAATGGTGTGGGTGTAGGAGATTGGGTGGTGTAGAAGTGTGTGTGTGTGTGTGTGTGTGTGTGTGTGTGTGTAGGAGAGTGGGTTCATAATGAACCAGGAGTCATTACGGACAATATTAAATGTGGTTGTGACTACGCTGGAGTTCTTGATGGACAGTGTCTGCTGACTGTCCTGCTCGTGTGGTGTAATCAAGTTACTCCTTTGACGTGGCAGGAAAAAGGAGTATCCGGAAGTGTAGAAATTCATCTGATTCAGCTTGAGGTGGTGCTCAATCGACTTTGTGTTGATTCAGGGCTCCCACGCTGAAGGAGATATCATTATCTGCATAACTCACCACCGGAGTACCTACAGCCTGCTTGTCGCCTGAAGCCACCTATATCATCGTCGGAAGGATAAATGGTTATAAGTGTATTAAGGAGTAACTGAATTTAAAAAAGCGGGCCCATTTCTCTTTTGTAATATTTTAGGAATCAGTAATCACAAAATCTTGAATCAGCCAGAGTATATCTTGCAAAGAGCTTCGTCTGTGTTGGGATCTATTAAGGTTGTAAAGAGTCAAACTGGCTGTGAGTGACAGGTTTTAACATTTTAAGGTCGTGTCGTGCCACTATGAGTGACCGATGTGTATGTGTAGGTTATGACAGCTAGGATTTGTTACTGTCTAGTGCAGTAATAGTTTCTGGGTGACACAGGGAGTGTTGGGATTGTTGAGTACTCTACGGCTCTTTGCCACGTCGGCTGGACGGCAGAGCGATGGTCTGGCTTCATGCAGGTCGGGGTTCAATCCCCGACCGTCCAAGAAGTAGTTGGACATCATTGCTTCCCCCCCCCCCCTCCCCCCGTCCTATTCAAAATCCTGATCCTTCCCAGTGCTATATAGTAGTGACGGTTTGGCGTTTAGTAGTGATAGTTCCTTCTACGTTGTCTCTGTGTCACGTAGTTAAGTGGTTTATTAGCAGCGTCTCAGTGATGCTGTAAATTGATGGTATAATGATTAATTGTGAGAGTAAACCCGTCGTGTCTAGTGATACCTTGTTATTGTTTTGCCTGTGTGTGATAAAACATTAACAAGTCAGTCATTATTATAATTATTGATGAGATAACGTAAATTAATTAGTTAATTAATTGTGATTGACTAAGTGACATTGTGATTAACGTTTATTAATTAAATAATATTATTTAAAATATTTATTTAATTGAATGTTGACTGTGGTAGTGACAGCGGGTTAATGTAAAGTAATTAAGACTTAAAGTATTTATTTGGTGTCTGTCTTGGTGACTGTCTCATTGCATTGATTAACGTGTGCTGAAGTGTTGTTGAAGTGATTTGATACTGCCGGCGTGGAGTGCAGTAATTGCAAGAGTGTTCACTACGTGCTCAAGTAGTTAATTTTTTGTTAATGACCTGTCCAGTGGGTGGAGACTTTGGTCTCATTAGTGCCTGTCAGAGATGTGGGAACAGATTCCTGCTGCAAGAAGGTGTGTTGTTAGCTGTTGATGTGACACTCCTGAGTAACGTAATGAACGTAGGTCATTGTGTATTCATAAGTTGTTAAATAAATATATTTTTGCTAGGACACGTGCCTTTGTACTACATTGTCTACAAGCACTCTACCTATACACCAAGTAGATGGTACAAAAGAGGTTGAAACTCGGGACTATATCCGCGACCGAATCCAACCTCCCAACATATAATGTGTTGTACACTCACATAATATAAAATATAAAATGTAAAAATGTAAAAAAATTAAAAGATTTAAAAAAATATAAATAAAAAAATAAAATGTGAAAAATATAAAATAAACACTCACATAATATATATATATAATGTGTACACTCTCTACACTTTGGACATCTCAATTCTCGTGCTAGGTCTGCCATTTTGGTACCATTGTGTTCGCAATAAAATTCCCTACAGGCGTATATACAAATATGAAGTCCAAAAGCCCGGCATGCCACCCATAGCAAACAGAGAAAGTGACGGAACTGTACCCCTGTGAGCGCTAATAAAGAGCAATAAAGTAGTTATTCTGTTTTCAACTTTGTTACCTCAATTTTGTTCCTAGGTCTTTCATTTTGGTATCAATGTATTCGCAATGAAATTCCCTACAAGAGTATATGCATATAATGTCCAAAACCACGGCAAGACCCTCCCGAAAACGCCGCTACTATTGCCGTACCGACGACTCGATGCTGAGTCCTCTCCGGATTTCCCTCTAGTAAACGGACGTCTCAATGCTGAGTCCTCGCCGAGCGAAAGTGCGTGCATTTATTTACCATGCCAAATAGTCAGGATTGTACTTATTATATTTAGTATTAAAACATACTGTCTATTCAGAGGAGGGGCTGTATGATGTGTGGGAGTACCACGCAAGATTTAAAAGTCCCATGGCTATACAGGGTTCACATCCGCTTCCTCGGGGTTCTTGTAAACAGACGAAATTAAAAAAAAATAGTGTGCAAAATTCCTGGGTGTTAGAACATCAGTACTCAGTGAACCACCATGGTTGGCACACGCAGCATGAGCTCCCAGCACTGCTGTTCAGCTTGTGACCACAGCATCGCCTGAAAAATGTAAAACTATGTTTGTAACTGGTATTATATAGCGATGATAGTATTACAGAAGACCCCTGACTGTGATAATAATGACCAGGTTTCTGATAATAGCAGGATTGTTGTGATAATTGGCGTTGTGCATAGTATGGTGGGAACAGTAATGCAGAGGGAGGCTGTTACGGACCCGAGTCCAGCGTCGGAGCACGGGGCGATGACAACGCCATCTGTGAGTCCGCTCCCGAAACCCCCTCCAAATGGACAACGCCATCTAGGGAGGATGGGACATACCGGCCACAGGTGCTGGATTCCCGTTTTAATCAGCTCGTAACATAGCCGCTGCTGACCTCTGGTGAGGTGGCGCTTAGACAGCAACGCCGTCTATGGAGCAGAGAGGTGGACGTTTGTGTCTAAGCCTGTAAGTGAGGTTCCCTAGTCCCAGTATTAATGACGTGTCTGATTACAGAGTCGACCTGGGACTGCTGTATTGGACGATGGATCAGTCTACTCAAGGCAGCCAAGGTCTCTTCACGAGTTTGCTCTGAAGAAGCTGTGAGTCACCCCCGGACGAACTCTGCTGAGAGTATTAGCCTGCCTGTGACGTGGCAGTGTCGAGGAATCGTCGTATCCGGGGCTGGCTGGTGGAAGAGACTAGCCACTGTGGTGTTTAGTGAGGAGAGTGATCAGCGGGATCACACGAGGGTCCTGCCTAGGGCTCGCAACCCTAGTATCGGTCGTGGAGTGGCCTACACAGCGGAGCTTATCGGAACCTGCCAGCTACAGGCTGGATTGTAGTTGAAGGCCTTCACGACGGAGCACCCAGTGGGACTGTGATTTGGCTGGCCTGTGGCCAGGGTAGATTCGCCGAGAGAATCAAAGAGGATTCATCGTGGGGCCGAAGAACAGAACCAGGGCTACTCATCGTGAGCACCGTGGAGCATCCTGTGTCTTCAGAGGAAGACAACTCTGTATATTATCGTGTAGTTATAAACCCCGTGTGATTGTTATATATTTATTTATGGTGGTGGTGACAATATATATATATAAATCAGAACATTTGTATCCCTCCCCCTTTAATTTAACTTGCGTTACGGAACACACCCCTTGAAAGCCACTACTAACTTGGGGCCGGATTCCCAAACTCTACTAACATCAGAGAAGAACCCGGTTACGCCCCAGTGGGGCCGTAACACCTATGTCACTCACAGTGTGTGATGGGAGGAAAACCAAATGTGTAGCAAAAATAATGGGGAAAAAAAGCACTTACTATAAATCATTTTGGAGAGTTTATATCAAATGGAAAATTACAGTGTGCAAATGGTTTGTGGCATGATGTTAAAATTTTGAGGGATACAGGAGCATCCCAACCTTTACTATTAGAGAATGTTTTACAATATATACAGTCTAGAGACGGGGAAGGCAATGATTATACAGGGAATCACTGGAGATTTCCAGACTGTGCCCTTGAGGGAAAAAACCTCGAGTGTGATTTTATTAATGGCAAAATTTTAGTAGGTGTTAGTCCTAAGTTACCAGTTGCTGGCGTTGATCTAATTGTGGGGAATGATCTTGCTGGTAATCGAGTTAAAAAGAGATGACCACCCAATAATGCTAACCAAACCAGAGGTGATTAGGGCATGGACAGATCCTGAGGACAAGGTATTGTACCCAGCATGTGCCGTGACCCAATCAAAATCAGAGTCTCAAATATCACAAACTCCCAATAATGTAAGTCAGGAGACAAAATTAGAGGTTAACAAATCAAAAAGTGAAGTGGATCTTTGTGACACTTTTATGGCCAAGTTGGAAGAAGCAGATGAGAACAGGATGGGGAGCACCTCCATCAAACCACCTAGGAAAAGGGGTAGGGGAGAGTGTAGTCCAGTTACCACTTCTGGCTCTTCAGACTTGAGATCAAAATCAAATTTTATTCGTCAGCAAAGAACTGATCCACATTGACTGACTTACATAATAAGACTAACTGAACTAGAAGCAGTATCGGAGGCTATGACTTATTACTACACTAAAGAGCTGTTGATGCGGAAGTGGAGACCTTGGAGCTCACCTGTGTCACACACTTGGGAGGTAGTTAATGAAGTAGTCCTATTGAGGGGTTATAGAGAAAAGGTGCTAATTGTAGCCCATGATTCACCAATAGGCGATCATCAGGGTATTGCTAAACATATAATAAAATAAGCAAGTATTTTGCCTGGCCTGTATTAAAGAAAGATGTCATCCAGTATTGTAATGAATGTCCTGTATGTGTAACTCTGGTAAACGAAACCAGGTAATACCAAAAGCCCTTATACAGCCAATTGTGGTGGCTGAAAAGCCCTTTACCGATATTATAATTGATGTAGTAGGCCCATTGCTTAGAACCAAGAGTGGTAATATGTATATCATCACCATGATGTGCCCCCTCCCCATGCGGCCCGTTGGCGTCGTGAGGGGGCTTCGTGGACGGCTGCCGGAGTGTGATGCTCCGTGGGACAGTCCTCTGTTCTTTTCTTGCCTTGCACTCCTGCTGCTGTCTTCTCTAATTGTGCCGGATTGCTTTTCCTTTTTCATTGTTTCGTTTTTCTCCCCCCTCTTCTCCTATCTGCTTGTCGTTTCCTGCCGACCTTTTGCTTGTTTTGAATTGTTTCTTTGCACTTCTTCTATTTTAACGCCCGGGTGCTTGAGGAGGCATACTCTTGCACCCGTAGAGCTGTAGTACCCAACGTCCCGAGCGAGGGGAACCTTTTTTATTGTCAATCCCCTTTTCGTCGCTGAACCCGATCTCGACGGACTGACGGTTCTTAAGGTGGCGTTTGTGGGGCGTATACTCACGACGCACCCCAAGGGGGCCCCGGCATGATCGGCGATAGCTTCCTGTTGGGTGTCCTGCCTCTAATTGTGGCTCCATGGTGGGTATGGGGGCCCATTCGTGAATGAATTTATCACTCTTCGTACCTATGTCGTTGAATGCTTTTGTTGTAACCCTCTCAGGCTCGTGGGGTGGGCGACCAAGCCCCCGAGTCGGCCTGTCTTGGAAGACCGGGCTTTGTAGCCTCCGCTGCATTGGGCCCCGACCTTGCTCCTCCTTTGGCCTCTCTGACTCCTTCCCCTGGCTCCCCTCCCTCCTCTGTGGTTGGGTCTAGCCCCAAGCCCCCAGTGGTGACTACCTCGTCCCCTGGCGCGGCTCCATCTCTAGTTGTAACTACTGCGCCTTTTAACCCCTCTCTCTCTGGGGGTTCTCACGGCCGCCCTCGCTCGATTCCTTCCAGTTCTGCTACCTATCAAGCCTTGTTTGGTCCCGCTTCGTGGGCCAAATATTTTGATCTCTTCCCTCTTGTTTCTGCGCCTCCTGACGATTTCTCCCTCCATCGACATCTCGTTGATTCCATGGATGCCTCCATTACTTTCAACCCCACTCGTCTCTGTACACATGTTGTTGCTGCTCCTTCTCAGGATGCTGCTTCCCGCTTGGCTGCCTTATTCTGCCTTGGCGAGACCCCTGTTCGGGTCTCGAAGAACGCTCAGTTGAATGCCAGTGTTGGCACTATTCTGCTCCCGCCCCATGTTGCAACCGGTGTTCGGGACCTGCGCGACTGCCACGACGATATTCGACATATCCTTGCTGCCCAGATCCATTCTATTCTCCAGGTGGACACGTTTACTCGTCCCCCTCGTGGTAGACGCCGTCAACCCCTCCGGGTTGTGAAGATTACCTTTGATGGTAGGACCCTTCCATCCTCTGTCATTCTTGCTAGTGCCAGGTGCTCTGTCCAGGAGTACATTCCTTCTCCTCGGCTCTGTAACAAGTGCTGGAGGTTTGGGCATGGTGCCCTCCGCTGCTCTGGGACTGACTCTCTCTGTCCTTTGTGTGGTGGCGAAGGTCACTCTAAGTCGGAGTGCACTTCTCCCCAGGATCGTTGCCTCAACTGCGGTGAGGCCCATC
The DNA here is from genome assembly GCF_040958095.1 of Procambarus clarkii. Lineage (NCBI taxonomy): Eukaryota > Metazoa > Arthropoda > Malacostraca > Decapoda > Cambaridae > Procambarus > Procambarus clarkii. Next base: position 934,112 of record NW_027189180.1, on the reverse strand, counting down.
CTACCTTCTCCCGTGCGTGTGTCCATTACAAGCTTGAGGCAGCCGTCCTCAACTTGAAGCACCGGGAGCGTTTATCTTTTCCTGAGGCGAGACGCCAGGTTACCCGGCTCCCGCCTTATGCTAATCTCTCTTATGCTTGCGTGTTGCACTCTTCCTCTCCTCGTCCTTCCCACCTTCCTCAGACTCACAACCGTTTCCGGGCCTTGGACCCTGATACGCCCACTGCCCCCTCCTCTGTTCCTTTGCGTTCTCTCCCGAAGGATCCACCTCCTGGTCCTCTGTCTGAGGTTCCCCTTCTTTCTACCCGGTCTGTCTTGTCTCCTGTGTCTTCTTCCTCGTCTCCCTCCGTTCCTCCTTCCCATTTTTCCCCTCCGTCTCTTGACTCTCCCCGCCGCCTGTCGGTGCGGGCTGATGTCCATCGCTCTCCAAACGGCCGTCATGTGTGCTCTCGTTCAGCTTCTCCTGTTGAGACGCTAGAATCCGTTGCCCAGTACGTGGTTGCTGGGACACCTGTCTCTTTAAGTCAGAAGCGTAAGCCTGGCTCCTCTCCTTCCTCCTTCCCGGTGGGTAAGAAGGTTTCGCTTTCTTCCTCGGCCCCTACTTCTGCCTCTCTCGCTCCTTCCCCTCCCATTTCGGTGGTTGCGCCCCCTGTTCCTGCTATGGAGGTTTCTTTAGCCCCCGATTCCCTCTCGGTTGCTGCCCTTGCTGAGGCGCGCTCCTCTCTTTCTACCCCCCCTCTTCCTGCTGCTGTCCTTGACTGCTCCCCTCCGTTGTCTCCTCCTCTTCCTCCTCCGGACCCCGCCCACCCACCTCTGGTCGGTTCTCCCGCCTCCTTCCCTCCATCTTTGCTCAGTTTACCCATGCCCCCTAACCCTGACTTTGCTGACCCTGATCCCGACCCTGATATTCTTTAACATGCTCTTTTGGCCTTTCGCCTTTGTTTCTTCCTTGTTCTATGTTTTTGTTCTTTCTCTTCTCGTCGTTGTCCATTCTTCAATGGAACGTTCGAGGTTATTACGCCAATTTCCTCGGACTCCAACTTCGGATTTCGCGGTTTTCGCCCCTTTGTGTCTGTCTCCAGGAGCCGATGCTTGGTGCTCGTCCTGGTCGTTTTCGTGGCTATTCCATTCTCTCCCCCCCCCCCCAGCCGTTGCTGGGGCTTCTAATTCTTCTGCTCTCTTGATTCGTGCTGATGTTCCCTTTGTTCCTTTACTTTTTCATTTGCCTCTCCATTGTTCTGCTGCTCGTATCTTTGTGGGGAAATGGTACACAGTTTGTTCCATTTATCTCCCCCCGAGTGTCCCGCTTTCTCTTCCTGATTTGAAACACCTCCTAGACTCCTTGCGGAGCCTGTGCCCCTGCTGGGTGGCTTCAATTGTCGTCATTCTCTTTGGGGTGACGTTCTGACGAATACCCGGGGTCGCCTTCTTGAGCCGTTTCTCCTCTTCTTCCCTGTCTCTTCTGAATTCTGGTGAGCCCACTCATTTGGACTCTCGGACCCGCACCCTTTCTTGTCTTGATCTTTCTCTCTGCTCCTCTTCTCTTTACTTAGATTTCACGTGGCAGGTTCTTGATGACCTCCATGGCAGTGATTATTTCCCCATCCTTGTTTCCTTTTTCTCTTTTCGCCCTTCCCTCTCTTTCCCTAGGTGGCAGTTTGCTAAGGCGGACTGGACCCTATTTACCCTCAGTGCTGCTCTCTCTGACCTCTCCCTTCTGCCTCTCTCTCGCGCTCTCCTCCTTTTTCATGACACTGTCTTTGACGCTGCCCTCCGCTCTATTCCTCGCTCTTCCTCTCGGGGTCCACGGAAGTGCGTTCCCTGGTGGAATGCGGACTGTGCTCGGGCTGTCCGCTGTAAGCGTGCAGCCTGGAAGAGGCACCGCCGTAAGCAGACGACTGATTCTTTTCTTTTCTTTCGGAAAGCGAGTGCGGTGGCCCGTAGGGCCATCCGTACGGCTAAACGTGAATGTTGGGCATCTTATGTCTCAACAATTACGTCCGAAACTCCTCTGGCCCAGATCTGGAAGCGTATCCGCAAGATAGCGGGTAAGTTCGTTCCCGATGTTTCACCGGTCCTTCACCTCCATGATACTCTTGTGGCGGACCCGTTGCAGGTCGCTTCCGTACTGGGTTCCCACTTTTCTTCTGTTAGCTCTGGTCTTCATCTTCCCCAATCTTTCCTTCTTCATAAACCTGTAATTGAGTCTCGTCCATTAGATTTCTGCACTCGTCTTCAGCTTCCCTATAATGATCCCTTCTCTCTCTCTGAACTTCGTTCTGCCCTGGCCCTCTGCGGTTCTACGGCGGCGGGCTCCGATGGTATTCATTATGAGATGCTTCGCCATCTCCCATCTTCGCACGTCTCAGTATTTACTGAGTCTGTATAATCGGATCTGGGAATCGTCGTCAGTCCCTGAGGACTGGCTCGATGTCGTTGTCCTCCCTGCTCGCAAACCGGGGTCTCTGGGTACTTCCACTAAGGACTTTCGCCCTATTGCCCTCACAAGTTGTGTCTGCAAACTCTTTGAACGTATGGTTAACGTTCGTCTGATGTGGTTCTTAGAACACCATCATCTCCTCTCCCCTTCTCAATTTGGTTTCCGCAAGTGCCGCAGCACGACAGATGTCCTGGTGAAATTGGAGGTCTATAATCGTACGGCATTTGCTGCGAAGACCTCCGTTGTTGCCGTCCTTTTTGACCTGGAAAAGGCTTACGACACCACTTGGCGGTATCATATTTATTCTCAACTTCATTCTTTTGGCCTTTGTGGTCGTCTCCCTCTCTTTCTCCGCAGCTTCCTCTCTCGTCGTTCCTTTCGGGTGCGCCTTGGTACCGCTCTCTCTGCCTCTTCTCAGCAATACGAAGGTGTGCCCCAGGGTAGTGTTCTGAGCACTACTCTTTTTCTGGTTTCCCTCAATGGTCTTCTTTCCTCTCTTCCTTCAGGTGTCTTCTCCGCGCTCTACGTCGTTGATCTAACCCTTTGCTGTCAGGGTGATGATTCGCCTCTCCTTCAGCGCCGGCTTCAACTTGCAATTGATGCTGTGTCGTCTTGGGCCACCGATCATGGCTTCAAGTTCTCTACTTCTAAGACTTGTGCTATGACTTTTACGCGGAAACGGGTTGTTCTTTGTCCCTCTTTGTCACTTTATGGTCATCCCCTTGAGAACAAAGATTCCGTGAAGCTTTTGGGGTTATTCCTTGACACTCGTTTGTTTTGGTCTCCCCACATCTCTTACCTCCGTGTTCAGTGCTCTAAGGCCCTTTCCCTCGTTTGGGTCTTGTCCCATACTTCTTGGGGGGGCAGACAGGCGCACTCTCCTTGCTTTACATTCCTCTCTCGTCCTGTCTAAGCTCGATTATGGTTGCCCTGCTTACTCGTCTGCTTCTCCTTCTACTCTTCGCCGTCTTGATGCTTTGCACCATACTGGGTTGCGCCTCAGTTCTGGTGCCTTTCGTTCGACTCCTGTCCTTAGCTTGTATGTTGACACTGGCTTCCTGTCTCTCCAAGACCGCCGTGATCGCTACTGTCTTCGCTATCTTGCGCGGTCCTTGCAACATCCTTCCTCTCGCCTCTGTCGTGCTTTAACTTTTACCCCTCCTGCGGTTTCTGTTCCTCTTCACCACCTCCCTCTTTCTGTCCGGTTATCTCGCCTACAGGACTCTCTGTCCGTTCGTATTTCTGATGTTTCTCCTCGTGTTGTTCCTTCTTTGCCCGCGTGGAGAGTCCCTCTTCCGCGGTTTTGTACATCCTTGACCCGTATCACTAAAGCTTTTACCCTTCCTACGGTTCTAAAACGCCTTTTCCTTGAGCACTTTTCTTCTCACTCCCGCTCCGTTTCTGTCTTCACCGATGGGTCTAAGTCTGCGGACGGTGTTGGCTACTCTGTTGTTTTTCCTGATCGCACTTATATGTGTCGCTTACCTCCGGAGACTAGCATCTTTACAGCGGAGCTTTATGCTATTCTCTATGCTCTTCGTCTCCTGCTTTCTCGTTGTCAGTCTTCCTTTGTAGTTGTTGTTGACTCTCGTAGTGCCCTCATGGCTCTCGGGTCCTTTAATCCGGTTTATCCAGTAGTTGTCGAGATCCAGCATTGGCTGTTTCTTGTTCACAGTAAATTTAAGTCGGTTTAGTTTTGTTGGGTTCACAGCCATATTGGTGTGTCTTTAAATGAGCATGCGGATGCTGCCGCCAAGGAAGCTGTCCGCTCTTGTCCCATCTCTCGTAAAGGTATTCCGTATTCCGACTTTTACCCGGTTATCCATTCCTCCGTCCTTACCTGTTGGCAGGCTTCTTGGTTGTCTGTTACTGGTAACAAACTATGTACTCTTAAATGTTGTGTTTCTCGTGGCCGTCCTCCTTCCACCGTAACCAGCGGTGGGAAACAGCTCTGGCTAGTTTGCGTATTGGCCATACTCGCTTAACCCATGGTCACTTGATGGAGCACCGCCCTGCTCCTTATTGTCCTAGTTGCATTGTCCCTCTTACGGTCGTGCATGTCCTTCTTGAATGTCCTGACTTCCAGGACGAGCGTGTGTCTTGCTTTCCGACCGCCTTTTGCGGTCACCTGTCCCTCAATAGAATTCTTGGTGACTCGGATACTTTTGATATTGTTCGCCTTATGCGTTTTTGTTCTCGTATTGGCATCCTTGGTGATATTTAGCGCCCTCTGATTATTTTGCGCATTTGATGGTGCTACATAGCCTTCCCGGTTTGGTGCCTTCTTTTGATAATTACTTATTTACTTACCATGATGTGTCAGACTACACATTTTCCTGAGGCATTCCCTGTGAGAAATGCTACAACGAAAGTGGTAGTAAGGCACATAATGAAATTTTGTACTATTCTTGGTTTATCAAAAGTAATGCAGACAGATAATGGGACAAATTTTACTTTCAAAGGTTTCAACAGGTTAGTGGGGAGTTTGGCATCCTCCATAAGACATCCACTTCGTACCATCCATAGAGCCAAGGTGCTTTGGAAAGGATGCACCAAACCCTTAAACAAATGCTGAGAACCAGTTGCATGGAAACTGGCAGAGACTGGGATGATGGTCTTTCACTGATGCTCAGGCATTGAGGGATACTTATCAGGAGTCCCTGGGGTGTTCACCCAACTCCTTAGTTTTTGGCCATGAGGTGAGAGGTCCACTAACCATCTTAAGAAATAAGTTGGTCGGAAGTCCAAAGAGTGTTGTGCAGGTAGATTGTATTGATAAATTACAACAAAAGTTAAACAAAAACAGGGCTAAAGCCTTGAGTCATCTTAAAGAAGCTCAAGGCAAAATGAAGGCACAGTACGATAAAAATACAAAGCAACGACATTTTGAAGCAGGTGATAAAGTGGTGGTACTAATGGCACGACAGGGACCAACGTTGTTGCATAGGTTCCAAGGTCCTTATACAGTGATAAAGAAACTCAGTCCCACCAATTATGTAATCCAAACACCTGATCTCAAGAGAAAGGAAATAGTAGTGCATGTGAATAGGATGAAACTAACACAGAAGGGAACTACCAATACCAACCAGGTGCTTAGTGTAGCCCATGTAGATGAGAATAATGGGGAATGTGATTTTGATAATGTACCTAATGCTCATGTACCTTATTTTAGCAATGGGGAGTTGTTGGCTAATGTCCAGAAGTTGGTGGAACATTTGTCATCATAGCAGAAGCAGGACCTAAAGCAGTTGCTGACTTCTCATGCAGACATCTTTAGCGATATTCCCACCTAGATTACAATTATTCACCATGACGTTGAGGTGACAGACAACCAACCAGTCAAGTCACACCCATATAGAGTCAATCCTGCAAAGCTGAATCTCATCCGGAAAGAAGTCAACTACATGCTTCAACATGGATTGGTGAGACCTAGCAGCAGCAGTTGGAATAGTCCTCGTATTTTGGTTCCAAAGAAGGATGGAACTCTCAGGTTGGTCATTGACTACCGTAAGCTAAATGTAATGACTGTTGATGATAACTTTCCAATACCTAGATTAGATGATTGATTTACCAACACTATAGACAGTGTTGGTAAAGCCAAGTTTGTAACCAAACTAGATTTGTCAAAATGGTACTGGCAAATTCCTTTAACACCAAGAGCTCGAGAGATGAGAGCATTTATAACTGCAGATGGGTTGTATGAATTCACTGTAATGCCTTTTGGGCTGAAAAATGCCCCAGCAACTTTCCAGCGTCTTATGAACTTAGTGTTAAAATACATACCACAATGTAGAGCTTACTTGGATGATATTGTAATTTATCACAATAATTAGGAGGACCACATGAAAGGTTTGGCTAAACTATTAAAATGCTTAAAGGAGGCTAATTTAACTGAAACTTACATAAATGTACTTTTGCTAGAGCTAGTATTTGTTACTTAGGATATGAAGTGGGAAATGGGAAGGTGTTACCACTCAAAAATATAATAAATGATATATTAGAGTATCCAGTGTTGACTAGCAAGAAGGAGGTACAAAGATATCTAGGAATGTGTGCTTATTATAGGAAGTTCTGTAAATTTTTTGCAGCAATTGCAGGTCCTTTGACAAACTTGCTATGTAAAAATGTAAAGTTTAGATGGTCTCAGGAATGTCAGGATGCATTTACTAAATTAAAAGGAATGTTGTCGTCTGGTCCAGTGTTAGCTACTCCTGACTACTCTAAGCCATTCAAACTATATATAGATGCTTCGGACTGGGGTGCTGGTTCTGTGCTAATGCAAGAGGATGATGAGGGTATTAATCATCCAATACAATACTGTTCTAAAAAATTTACCAAATATCAAGAGAATTACTCCACAGTGGAGAAAGAGGCTTTATCATTATTACTAGCTGTTAAAAAATTTGACATTTATCTATCAGCCAATACTGTTGAAGTGTTTATTGACCACAACCCCTTAACATTTATTGCTAGCATGAAGAATTCCAATCACAGAATATTAAGGTGGTCTTTATTGTTGCAAGAGTACAATCTGGTCATCAAACATATTCCAGGAAAATTAAATATAGTAGCAGATGCACTTTCTTGATTGCCAAAACCTGGGGTGACTTAGGGTTGTGCCACTGCACAGTGATGTATATATTATTGTGTATCTATTGTTTATTTTATATCATTTACTGTCTCTTTACAATTTTTATGAAATTGGTTTGAGGTGTTAATTTTACGTGAAAAAAAATGTGAAATTCATTTATGAATTTCTCATTTTTTTCTCCACGTCTTAATGAGGGTGTTACGAAACCTTACCTCCTGTGGAGGTTAGTTTCAATTATTAAATGTTGGTGGACGCAATGGAGAATGTTTATTAGAATAAATCTACAGCTGATTTCAGGGAGGCCGGGAGTTACCAGTAATACTCCGCCCAGTAAAGTAGTACCTTTTCAACTGGAGATTGTCAGGAATAATGTGAACTGGAATAGCCTATGTGAGGGAAAAATAGACTCAATCTAAAAGCATGCATGGTGAATATGGTAAATAAAGTGAATAAAGGGGTTTGATTGCAAATGTAAAGAATAGAGTATTAAGAAGCGATGACGCAAGAGAGGTGGACGCCATCTTGAGTGGAGGGGAGGTGTATCGCTGACGACCAGATCCTGCTCTCTGAGGGTTATTTCTCCAGCTGTACAGTCAGATAGGCCTTCCTTGGTATCTAAGCAGGGATGCAAGATAGGGTAGAGTAGTAATGCAGACTTTGGAGATGTTCTATAAGAAAGAGTCCAGGTTTCCTAGAGGTGTAAATATAAGTGTCATCGGTTGATAGCTGTGGTGGCTGTGTGCACGGTTCCAGGTTTAGGACGGTGAGCCTTAGGGTATCTAGAGCCCGCTAGGGACTTATATTAGTTCATAATGACCTTGTGTAGTAAGGAACAACATTTAATATATGTAACATCGTTTGTCTTGTGCGTATAAATTTGTGTCTTTGCACTAGGCTGTTTTCCTTACTCCTTGATTGTCCTCTAGGCTCAAGTAAAATCATTTATTTCCCCTAGACAATATTTAAAGGTCCATCACCACCAAATTTTTGACAGGTCTCAATGACACACAAACTATGACAAAATATCATGACACAACTGATGACAAAAATAAGACACAATCCGGAGAACATCAGATCAATTGATGTACCCACCTTTTTGATGGGGAACATTAAACCATTTGGGAAGGCACCGGACGAGGGAGTGGGGAATGGTAGGGATGACGAGGGGACGGAAGTGAGAGATGGTGGGGAGGACGAGGGGACAAGGGAGGGGGTAATGGTGGGAAGGACGAGGAGGCGGGGAAGTTTGGGATAGTGGGGACGAAGGAATGGGGGAATGAAGAATGGTGGAGAGGACAAAGGGACAGGGGAGTGGGGCATGGTGGGAGGGAAGAGGGGGATGGTGGAGTGGGGAGGACGAGGGGATGGTAGAGTAGGGAATGGTTGGGAAGCCGAGGAGACGGGTGAGGGGGGAATGGTGGGGAGGACTGGGGGACAGGGCAACCCGTTCTCGCAAATTCGTAAAGTCAATATTGACTTATTAACTACGTGCATAGGTGATATACTAAACATAATAGATACCCTTAAAAAGCTTCATAGAAAACACCGACCTTACCTAACCTTGTTAGTATCTTCAGATAAGCATCTTATTGCTTTGTAATTACAATTAAAAGACGCATCTACCGTCACCCGGGAGAGCGAGAGTAGATGTTAAAGCTGAGAGCACTCCAAGGGTAGTCTGATGACTGGACGCCTGCAAGCTATGACATCATACGGGGCATGATGTCATAGCTGGCGCGAAATCTGTAGGTATAACTATTGGGCGGCAGAAGAACAGTCGTTAGCGAATGGCGCCTGGTCTCCTGCCGAGAGAGCAGGTATTTTGGTGTCACGGGTACTGGAGGGTGGAAGGGGGAGGAGGTGTGTCTGGACAACCAATATGTTTTAGGCATGTATTATTCTTGTCGTTGATGTTCAATCTTGATATTAGAGCATACAGATACGTTGGTGGTAAGGATCAGGCAGAATCTATGGCTATGCAGGAGATAACCGTAACGGCTCCTCCCCGAAGCCTGTTCCTATCGCCTGAGATGCTGCTGCTGAGTGGAGAGTTGAAGTGGGAGGTTCCACCTCGTGGACTCGGGATAGTGCTTCGGCGACGACGTTGTCCGAGCCTTTGATGAAGAAGATGTTGCGATTGTAGTTCTGCTGGTACAAGGCCCAGTGAAGCAAGCCCTGGTTGGAGAACTGCATCTGCTGCAGGAACTGAAGAGGATGGTGATTGGAGAAGATGTTGATGTATTGCTGCAGGGCTCAGTGAGTATGAGTTGGTTGGAGAACTGAGCCGGCTGAATGGATCGACGGGAATGGTGATCCGAGGAGATGTTAATGTAGCCTTGTAGATTGGATGGTTCATTGTGTTGCACACTGGGTAGGATGCTGAGTGGCTCCTTTATGATGGTAGTAGCTGGATAGCCTGATCCTATCTCACTGCGCTATCACGACATCCCTGAAACTTGTGCTGCTGGTGTCGATATTGGGGATGAAGAGTTTCTTGCCATCTGGCGAGGCGAGAACAGGATTAGTAGAAGATAATGGTTATAGCCGTTCATATGAAATGGAGTGTGAAGTGGTTTTAAGGTATTTGGGCTGAAACCTGGTCAAGTTGTCTAGAGGAGCACGCTTATTTGGATTTGGTTCATAGGTAGGAAGATCTTTTCTGATTTCGGAAGTAGAAATCAAAGAGTTGAAACCATTGTAGTCAGGAGAAACAAAATAATAAAAGCTAGACTGTGCCTGGGAGATGCTAGTTTTCTTACACAGGTCGTTGGAGAGGATGGTGCCACAACTACTTTGACTCTCCTGGGGATGTCCGCACTGTGGGCACTGCTTCACTAGGTGCTTCACAACGTTAGCAGCCGTACTGTTCTTGACGGGAACTGCTATAGGGAGCCTGGTGGGAGGACTTAAGATATTACTGATATGTATCTTACCTGAGCTTGTCCTGGACAAGCAACACAGGACCGACACAGTCGATTAAGAGCTTACTGAACGGTTCCAAAGGCACTGGGATCGGAATCAGCTGTGCCTTGGGTATGGGAGCGTTCGGCTTACCTGCCATCTGACAGGTGTGACAAGTATTCACTAAGGTCTTGACGTCACGAACAATACCTGACCAGTAGTAGTCCTGTTTTAGGGCGTTGTAGGTCTTGTTGAAACCGTAGTGTGAGAGAGGGCCATGGGCCAGAGGCATGATCTCTGGCCATAGGCTGATAGGGATTAGCTGATCAACGTTAGCCCAATTGTCGTTCTCCTTTAACTTATTAGGTCTATATCTGCGGTAGAGTATATGGTTATCTAGGAAAAACTCAGGGATAGAATCTGACTTGAGTGTGGGCCTGAAATAATGAAGATGTTAGGGATTGATTATCTCTGTGCAACTTACGGAAATCCAACAGGTTGAGATTCGGTGGGAGACCCTTGTGAAAAAGTTGATGTTTTGGAATTTTAATTTTGAAGACATTTAATTTATTTGTCCTTATTCCTGTTATAATATTCTAATATTACATCCGTCAACTTTAACTAAAAGTCTAGATTGGTCTCCTGATGAAAGATTTGCTTAGCTAACACGCTGAGTGTAGTAAGCAGCTCATTCCTCACTCTAGAGACCATAGAAGAAAAATTGACTAAGTGCAAGCAAACGCCGAGACCTCAAAAGTTTAAACTCCCCCTTCACCTAGGCCGTTGACCTTCGCAAATCGCCGGTTCGAATCTAACGAGTAGGTCACGGGATCTCACAACATTTAATTTGTTGTGTGGTGCTATGAATTCAGCTCTAATCTCAGAGGCAGTCTCAATATGAATAGCAATAGTAATTTCATGCACCGTGACAGAATATATGTAAATCAATAAAATGTGTGGGGTGTATGGAAAGACAGTGTTCAACATAATAATACAGTTTATTCAACAAAGTACTAACCACTACAACAACGAAAGAAATATTAATGAAGTTACTCGAAATCCTTCCAGTGACACCTTTACTGACAGCTAGACACCAGCCACGTGTGCTGCAAAATGAACTAACTTGAAGATACTGACCCCCTCCCCGCTCAGCTCGTTGTCGCCGTGTGGGGGCTTCGTGGGCGGCTGCCGGAGTGTGATGCTCCTTAGGACAGTCCTCTGTCCTTTTCTAGCCTTGTGCTCCTGCTGCCGTCCTCTCCAATTCTGCTGGGCACCTTTTCCTTTTCCTTCTGTTTCGTTTTTCTCCCCCCTCTTCTCCTATCTGCTTGCCGTTTCCTGCCGACCTTTTGCTCGTTCTGGTTCTTCCATGGACTTCTTCTATTTTGACGCCCGGGTGCTTGAGGAGGCATACTCATGCACCCGTAGAACTGCAGTACCCGACGTCGAGAGCGAGGGGAACCTTTTATTGTCAATCCCCACTTCGTCACTGAACCCGATCTCGACGGACTGTCGGTTTCTTAAGGTGGCGTTTGTGGGGCGTATACTCACGACGCACCCCTAGGAGGCCCCGACAAGATCGGCGATAGCTTCTTGTTGGGTGTCCTGCCTCTAATTGTGGCTCCATGGTGGGTGTGGGGGCACATTCGTGAGTGAATTCTTCTTTTCGTCAAGATGATAACCCCTGTTTCGGCTGCTTCTGGCTTACCTTCTCAGGCTCGTGGGGTGGGCGACTAAGCCCCCGAGTCTGTCCGTATTGGAAGACCGGGCTCTATAGCCTCCGCTGCATTGGGCCCCGACCTTGCTCCTCCTTTGGCCTCTCTGACTCCTTCCCCTGGGTCCCCTCCCTCCTCTGTGGTTGGGTCGAGCCCCAAGCCCCCAGTGGTGACTACCTCGTCCCCTGGCGCGGCTCCTTCTCTAGTTGTAACTACTGCGCCTTTTAACCCCTCTCTCTCTGGGGGTTCTCACCGCCGTCCTCGTCACGGCCGCCCTCGCTCGATTCCTTCCAGTTCTGCTACCTATCAAGCCTTGTTTGGTCCCACTTCGTGGGCCAAATATTTTGATCTCCTCCCTCTTGATTCTGCGCCTCCTGACGATTTCTCCCTTCATCGACATCTCATTGATTCCGTGGATGCCTCCATTACTTTCAACCCCACTCGTCTCGGTACACGTGTCGTTGCTGCTCCTTCTCAGGATGCTGCTTCCCGCTTGGCTGCCTTATCCTGCCTTGGCGAGACCCCCGTTTGGGTCTCGAAGAACGCTCAGTTGAATGCCAGTGTTGGCACTATTTTGCTCCCGCCCCATGTTGCAACCGGTGTTCGGGACCTGCGCGACTGCCACGACGATATTCGACATATCCTCGCTGTCCAGGGCCATTCTATTCTCCAGGTGGACACGTTTACTCGTCCCCCTCGTGGTAGTCGCCGTCAACCCCTCCGGGTTGTGAAGATTACCTTTGATGGTAGGACCCTTCCACCCTCTGTCATTCTTGCTGGTGCCAGGTGCTCTGTCCAGGAGTACATTCCTTCTCCTCGGCTCTGCAACAAGTGCTGGAGGTTTGGTTATGGTGCCCTCCGCTGCTCCGGGACTGTCTCTCTCTGTCCTTTGTGTGGTGGCGAAGGTCACTCTAAGTCGGAGTGCACTTCTCCCCAGGCTCGTTGCCTCAACTGCGGTGAGGCCCATCCTACCTTCTCCCGTGCGTGTGTCCATTACAAGCTTGAGGCAGCCGTCCTCAACCTGAAGCACCGGGAGCGTTTATCTTTTCCTGCGGCGAGGCGCCAGGTTCGCCGGTTCCCGCCTTATGCTAATATCTCTTATGCTCGCATGTTGCGCTCTTCCTCTCCTCGTCCTTCCCGCCTTCCTCAGACTCACAACCGTTTCCGGGCCTTGGACCCTGATAGGCCCACTGCCCCCTCCTCTGTTCCTTTGGGTTCTCTCCCGAAGGATCCTCCTCCTGGTCCTCTGTCTGGGGTTCCCCTTCCTTCTACCCGGTCTGTCGTGTCTTCTGTGCCTTCTTCCTCGTCCCCCTCCGATCCTCCTTCCCATCCTCTTCCTCCATCTATCGGCTCTCCCCACCGCCTGTCGGTGCGGGCGGATGTCCATCGCTCTCCTAACGGCCGTCGTGTGTGCTCTCGTTCGGCTTCTCCTGTTGAGACACTGGAATCCGTTGCCCGGTACGTAGTTGCTGGGACACCGGTCTCTTTAAGTCAGAAGCGTAAGCCTGGCTCCTCTCCTTCCTCTTCCCCGTCGGGTAAGAAGTCTTCGCTTTCTTCCTCAGCTCCTCCTTCTGGCTCTGTTGCTCCTTCCCCTCCCGTTTCAGTGCTTGCGCCCCCTGTTCCTTCTATGGAGGTTTCTTTGGCCCCTGCTTCCCTTTCGGTTGCTGCTCTTGCTGGGGTGCGCTCCCCTCTTTCTACTCCCCCTCCTCCTGCTGCTGTCCTTGACGGCTCCTCTCCGTTGTCTCCTCCTCTTCCTCCTCCTCCTCCTCCTCCAGACCCTGCCCGCCCACCTCTGCTCTGTTCTCCCGTTTCCTTCCCTCCGTCTTTGCTCAGTTTACCCATGCCCCCTAACCCTGACTTTGCTGACCCTGATCCCGACCCTGATATTCTTTAACGTGCTCTGTTGCTCTTTCGCCTTTGTTTCTTCCTTGTTCTCTGTTTTTGTCCTTTCTCTTCTCGTCGTTGTCCATTCTTCAATGGAACGTTCGAGGTTATTACGCCAATTTCCTCGAACTCCAACTTCTGATTTCGCGGTTTTCGCCCCTTTGTGTCTGTCTCCAGGAGCCAATGCTTGGTGCTCGTCCTGGTCGTTTTCGTGGCTATTCCTTTCTCTCTCCCCCCCCCCCCAGCCATTGCTGGGGCTTCTAATTCTTCTGCTCTATTGATTCGGGCTGATGTTCCCTTTGTTCCTTTACTTTTTCCTTCGCCTCTCCATTGTTCTACTGCTCGTATCTTTGTGGGGAAATGGTACACAGTTTGTTCCATTTATCTCCCCCCGAGTGTCCCGCTCTCTCTTCCTGATTTGAAACACCTCCTGGACTCCTTGCCGGAGCATGTGCTCCTGCTGGGTGACTTCAATTGTCGTCATTCTCTTTGGGGTGACGTTCTGACGAATACCCGGGGTCGCCTCCTTGAGCCGTTTCTCCTCTTTTCTTCCCTGTCTCTTCTGAATTCTGGTGAGCCCACTCATTTGGACTCTCGGACTCGCACCCTTTCTTGTCTTGATCTTTCTCTCTGCTCTTCTTCTCTTTACTTAGATTTCACGTGGCAGGTTCTTGATGACCTCCATGGAAGTGATCATTTCCCCATCCTTGTTTCCTTTTTCTTTTTTCGCCCTTCCCTCTCTTTTCCTAGGTGGCAGTTTGCTAAGGCGGACTGGACCCTATTTACCCTCAGTGCTGCTCTCCCTGACCTCTCCCTTCTGCCTCTCTCTCGCGCTCTCCTCCTTTTTCATGACACTGTCTTCAACGCTGCCCTCCGCTCTATTCCTCGCTCTTCCTCTCGGGGTCCACGGAAGTGCGTTCCCTGGTGGAATGCGGACTGTGCTCGGGCTGTCCGCTGTAAGCGTGCAGCCTGGAAGAGGCACCGCCGTAAGCAGACGACCGATTCTTTTCTTTTCTTTCGGAAAGCGAGTGCGGTGGCCCGTAGGGCCATCCGTACGGCTAAACGTGAATGTTGGGCATCTTATGTCTCAACAATTACGTCCGAGACCCCACTGGCCCAGATCTGGAAGCGTATCCACAAGATAGCGGGTAAGTTCGTTCCCGATGTTTCAGCGGTCCTTCACCTCCATGATACTCTTGTGGCAGACCCGTTGCAGGTCGCTTCCGAACTGGGTTCCCACTTTTCTTCTGTTAGCTCTGGTCTTCATCTTCCCCAATCTTTCCTTCTTCGTAAACCTGTCCTTGAGTCTCGTCCTTTAGATTTCTGCACTCATCTTCAGCTTCCCTATAATGATCCCTTCTCTCTCTCTGAACTTCGTTCTGCCCTGGCCCTCTGTGGTTCTACGGCGGCGGGCTCCGATGGTATTCATTATGAGATGCTTCGCCATCTCCCTCCGAGCACGTCTCAGTATTTACCGAGTCTGTATAATCGGATCTGGGAGTCGTCGTCAGTCCCTGAGGACTGGCTCGATGCCGTTGTCCTCCCTGTTCGCAAACCGGGGTCTCTGGGTACTTCCCGTAAGGACTTTCGCCCTATTGCTCTCACAAGTTGTGTCTGCAAACTCTTTGAACGTATGGTTAACGTTCGTCTGATGTGGTTCCTGGAACACCATCACCTCCTCTCCCCTTCTCAATTTGGTTTCCGCAAGTGCCGCAGCACGACAGATGTCCTGGTGAACTTGGAGGTCTATATTCGTACTGCTTTTGCTGCGAAGACTTCCGTTGTTGCCGTCCTTTTTGACCTAGAAAAGGCTTACGACACCACTTGGCGTTATCATATCCTATCTCAACTTCATTCTTTTGGCCTTCGTGGTCATCTCCCTCTCTTTCTCCGCAGCTTCCTCTCTCGTCGTTCCTTTCGGGTGCGCCTTGGTACCGCTCTCTCTCCCTCTTTTCAGCAATACGAAGGTGTGCCCCAGGGTAATGTTCTGAGCACTACTCTTTTTCTTATTGCCTTCAATGGTCTTCTTTCCTCTCTTCCTTCTGGTGTCTTCTCCGCTCTCTATGTCGATGATCTTACCCTTTGTTGTCAGGGTGATGATTCGCCTCTCCTTCAACGCCGGCTTCAACTTGCAATTGATGCCGTGTCGTCTTGGGCCACAGGTCATGGCTTCAAGTTCTCTACTTCTAAGACTTGTGCCATGACTTTTACGCGGAAACGGGTTGTTCTTCGTCCCTCTTTGTCACTTTATGGTCATCCCCTTGAATACAAAGATTCCGCGAAGCTTTTGGGGTTATTCCTTGACACTCGTTTGTCTTGGTCTCTACATATCTCTTACCTCCGTGTTGAGTGCTCTAAGGCCCTTACCCTCCTTCGGGTCTTGTCCCATACTTCTTGGGGGGCAGATAGGCGCACTCTCCTTGCTTTACATTCCTCTCTCGTTCTGTCTAAGCTCGATTATGGTTCCCCTGCTTACTCGTCTGCTTCTCCTTCTACTCTTCGCCGTCTGGATGCTTTGCACCATACTGGGTTGCGCCTCAGTTCTGGTGCCTTTCGTTCGACTCCCATCCTTAGCTTATATGTTGACACTGGCTTCCTGTCTCTCCAGGACCGCCGTGATCGCTACTGTCTTCGCTATCTTGCGCGGTCCTTGCAACATCCTTCCTCTCGCCTCTGTCGTGCTTTAACTTTTACCCCTCCTGCGGTTCCTGTTCCTCTTCACCACCTCCCTCTTTCTGTCCGGTTATCTCGCCTACAGGATTCTCTCTCCGTTCGTATTTCTGATGTTTCTCCTCGTGTTGTTCCTTCTTTGCCCCCATGGAGGGTCCCTCTTCCGCGGTTTTGTACTTCCTTGACCCGTATCACTAAAGCTTTTACCCCTCCTACGGTTCTAAAACGCCTTTTCCTCGAGCACTTTTCTTCTCACTCCCGCTCCGTTTCTGTCTACACCGATGGGTCTAAGTCAGCGGACGGTGTTGGCTACTCTGTTGTTTTTCCTGATCGCACTTATATGTGTCGCTTGCCTCCGGAGACTAGCATCTTTACAGCAGAACTTTATGCTATTCTCTATGCTCTTCGTCTCCTGCTTTCTCGTTGTCAGTCTTCCTTTGTGGTTGTTGTTGACTCTCGTAGTGCCCTCATGGCTCTCGGGTCCTTTAATCCGGTTCATCCAGTAGGCCGGTCAAGGATTGTGTCTTGATCATCCCCCCCCCCGGTGTCCTTCTGGTCTTCGGTTGCCCATCTGCGGTTATGCGGATGTTACCGTTCTGTTCGTGGCCTCTGAGGGTTCTGTTGGGGCTGTGCAGAACGTGGTTGAGAGGTTTGAGTTGGCCACTGGGGCCCGGATTAATCATGCTAAGTCCGGTATCATGGGTGTTGGTGGGTGATCCTCTCACCTTGTGTGGGGGGGGGGGTGGTCTTGGTTTCCGGTGGTCTCCTCTCTGTGGGTTCTGGGGATCACCTGGTTCGCTTCCTACAAACGCTCTTTGGCTTATAATTGGATGTGGTTTCTCGTAGTATCGGTGTTGCGGTTGGGATGTTGTCAGTGCGCCCGTTAACGATCTATCAGCGGGCGTTACTTGTTACTTGCAAGGTGTTGTCGCGTGTCTGGTTCGTGGCTCGGTGCTTCCCCTTAGATCGCTGGTTGGCTCTGGGGTTGGAACGTCAGGTCTATAGGTATGTGTGGTGCGGTCGTTACCACCCGGTACGTCGTTCGACGTTGGCGTTGACTGTGTGGGAGGGTGGGGTCGGTATTCCTGACGTGTTTACCAGGGCTCGGGCGTTGTTCTGGGTCTCGTTGCGTCAGGGGTTGGAGATGGATGGGGGGCTTAATGCTTTGTGCATTTTTTATTGCTCGATTCGGTTTAGTTTCTTGGTGGGTTTGGTTGTCTGTCAGGAGGTGGCCCTGTGTACCCCTCCTGTTTTCTCTTGGGCAGTGGACATTCTTCAGGCTGTCTGCCGTTGTCCTGATTATCTGTCTTTTTCAGTTAAGGCGATTTATTGGGTGTTGTTTTGTCGTGTCTGGGCCACAAGTGGAGGCCATGTTCCTGTGTTAGGACTAGGGGGAGGTGTGGGAGGCATTGGGGGCGCGGTTTTTGGTGCCGCAGTAGCGGGAGTTGTTGTTTCACATGTTACATTTGTCGTTGGCGACAAATGAACGGCTGTGTATGCTGGGTTTGCGCGCCTCTGTGGAATGTGTGCACTGTGGGTTACCAGAGTCTCAGTTGCATGTCTTTTAATTTTGTGAGTGGTTGCGTGGTTTGGTTGATTGGTTTTGTGATGTGTTGGGCGTGGTTTGTGGGCTGGGGTAACGGGGTGGTTTTCTGCGATTTTTGTTTCTGTCCTTTCCGCGGAGTTCTAGTCGGGTACGGAATACTTATGTATTCTCGTCGCTGACTATGTGTATTGTGTGTGGGTTCGTCGGAGGGAGGGTTATGGGGTTGCTAGGGTTTTTGGGTTTTTGAGGGGCCTCATGCGGTACACCTGGTGGTGGCTGCAGCACGCCTTTCCGGAGGCCTTTTACCATTGGTTTACTGATGCCTATATTCATGGGGTTGCCTTTGTGTAAGTGGACAATTATTTTTTTGGGGGGAAGGGGCTTAGGGGGCTTTGTGCTGCGCTATGGGGGGTAGGTTCGGGTTGGGTTCTTGGATCGTGGCTGTGGGTGGGTAGGGTGGGTCTGTTCCGGTTCGACTTGGGTCCCTGGCCCTCCTAGGGGCCTCCTCGGTGGGGGCTGGGCAGGGTGTGTGTGTTTTGTTTCTGTTGAGGCTGCTCCTGTGCTTGTGTGTTTGTTCTCCCTTTTCCTTCGGGGTGGTTTGGTGTGGATGTGTGTGGTTGTGTTTCTTTCCTGGCTCCTGCGTGGGCCTATTGTTTTGCTCTGTACACGCTTTATTATTTATGCCTTTTTATGTTACTATGGTGTGAGTACTTATTGCTCCTATGTCTCTGGCTCATGCCTTTTTTGTATTATTGTGCTCCTCTGTGTGAGGTTTGGGGTGCCCGGGTTTATATTTTGCTATCCGCCCCTTTCAGTTATAGCGGTATTTGTCTCTATGTTCATGTTGTTTTGTTGTTCCTTTTGCCTTTTACATGATGTATTTTGTCTATTTCCTGTGCCATGTGTTATGTCTTATGCCGACTTTGTATTATTTTTTCTGTTATCTCCTTGTTATGTGATTTGGACTTTGGCTTTTTATATCAATAAAAAAAATAACAATCATGACCCAAGAGTTTACAACCCCTTTGCAATAACAAGCACATACGGTGCTCTAACTTCACTATATTAGAACACGGCCCAACACTTTACTACCCGGTTGCAATGACCACAGTGCTCTAATTACCACTTAGAACACGGCCCAACTCTTCGCAACCCGGTAGCAATAACCACTTACTGCAACCACAGTAATGACACACTAGGCTTCGTGACACTTCAATTATATATGTTGTACCTGCTGACCACCTGTAGCCTTCAGCTATCAAACGCAAATGTGGAACACAGAGGAGATCACACACTCCTGATCAACTTTGGCACGTGATTAGCGACCCCACGGATCGATAATTACTCCTGTGAATTACGATACTTGACCGAGCTGCACGCTGTCCTTTCTCACAGCCACGTTACTCACACTTCACCACAAGTCTACCAAAATTTCGTTAACGTGTCAGCCACATAAGTATATATATAATAACATTTATTATAGCCCTGGGAACACAACACTTGTATAAACACACTCTGGTATTACTCCACAATAATCAAATGCCAGGAAATCCCAGTTGTTACCACACTGACACACTACCGTGAAAATGATGACGGGAACTGGACTCCTCTCCTGCAAAACACTAGAAGGATATGGGACACAACAATAACAATTCCTCCTAAAAAATTGTAAATACATATAAATCCCACCAGTATGGAGTATAACACACTAGGATGGCCCTCACGGTCCTCAGTCTAATAACACTGTATGTGTTCCCGTGTACACACACACACACACACACACACACACACACACACACACACACACACACACACACACACACACACACACACACACACACACACACACACACACAGTGTGTGTGTGTTGCTAGCAGGAATGGATCTGGACTACTAATCATGGGAGACTTCAACCATGGGAAGATAGATTGGGAGAACAGAGACCCACATGGAGGACCAGAAACATGGAGAGCTAAGCTGCTGGACGTGGCAACAAGAAACTTTCTAAGCCAGCACATCAGGGATCCAACAAGAATGAGAGGAGAGGATGAACGAGCAATGCTTGATCTGATATTTACCCTAAATGAGTGGGATATAAGGGAAGTCAAGATGGAAGCGCCCTTGGGAATGAGTGATCACAGTGTATTGAACTTTGAGTACCTGGTAGAGCTAGGAATTATCCCCCCCCCCCCCAAAAAAAAAGAACTAGGAAACAAAAGGCTGGCATACCGAAAGGGAAATTATGAGGAGATGAGAAGCTTCCTAAGGGAAATACCTTGGGACACAGACCTCAGAGCTAAGTCTGTACAAGATATGATGGACTATGTCACCCAAAAGTGTCAGGAGGCAGTAAGCAGATACATCTCGGCCCAAAAGGAAAAATCCGAGAAGCAAAAGAAGAATCCATGGTATAATAGGACACGTATGGAACAAAGGTACTGAACAAAAGGGCGTGGAGGAACTTCCGGAATAACAGAACAACATAAAGCAGAGAGAGATACCAGAGAACCAGGAATGAGTATGTCAGGGTGAGAAGAGAAGCAGAGAAAAGTTTTGAAAATGATATAGCAAACAAAGCCAAAACCGAACCAAAGCTGCTCCATAGTCACATCAGAAGGAAAACAACAGTGAAAGAACAGGTAGTGAAACTTAGAACAGGCGAGGACAGGTATACAGAGAATGACAAAGAGGTGTGTGATGAACTCAACAAGAGGTTCCAAGAGGTCTTCACAATAGAACAAGGTGAGGTCACTGTGCTAGGAGAAAGGGAAGTGTTATGGTTTTGGTCAGACAAACAATCTTCGTCCACATGGTTTTATTCTCCGCCAGTAACAACAACAAAAACATTATCAGGTACATGAAATATTATTAACAAGATCATAAACAAAAGAGCATCTGCTCCAAACATGCTACCTCCAACATCTGTAGTACTCAATCCCAACATTCCTCCCCTTTTAAAAAACTATATCCCTACAGGTTAAGTCTATCAGGCGGTCGTATGACTCTTCCTGATTTTCTCAACTGGGAGTCCTGACCTGTTACTTCTGGGAAACATTCTTCTGAATTACTCCTTGTAGAGTCCATAGGGTTAACTGTATCCCCATTACCCTCTACTGCCCCTTGCTCTGCCTCCCGGTCTCCTGCAGGTGCTGCTATCCCTTCATTATAAGGATGGATATCACTAGTTGCCCCCCCCCCCACCTGAAGGGTCTTCAAAATTACCTGTGAACCTTGGCATGAGCTGATTGGCATGCATTTTCCAATTAATGTTCCCAATCCTCTGCACTTGCACAGTGAAGTTCCTGCGGCCCAGGACCTCCCTAATTTTCCCTTCCACCCAGGGCTTTCCACTTCCAAAATTCCTTGCATATACTGCATCCCCCCTCATTAAACAACAATTCCTCTCCCTGAGCCAACTGACTGGCCAAGCTAGTTACCGATTTCTCTTTATTGGGATCTGTCTTTACTGCTTCCATGTGCACTTTAAAGTGTCTATTAAACAGTAATTCAGAAGGAGATTTACCAGTAGTAGAATGAACAGTTTTCCTTTGATTATATAAAAATCTACAAAGCCTTGTATTAATAGTACCTTCCGTAAACCGCTTTAACCCTTCTTTCAAGGATATCACTGCTCTCTCTGCTAGACCATTTGAAGAAGGATTATAGGGGGCAGGTGTTACATGTTTAATACCATTTTTCCGAAAAAAATCCTCCATTTCCACAGAAACAAAATAAGGAGCATTGTCTGAGACAATTATGTCTGGCAATCCAAAATTACAAAATGTTTTCCTTAGTAATTCACAAGTTACAGATGATGTGGTGGAATTACACACATGCACATCCAGAAATTTGGTGTATGAATCCACCACCACTAGGTAATATTTATTATCCATAGGTCCCGCATAATCTACATGAAGTCTAGACCAGGGTTTTCCAGTGCATGGCCAAGAAAGTACTGGGGCCTGGGGTTTCTGATAATTCTTAAAGCAAATATAACAATTTTTTGTTACCTCAGCAATATCCTGGTCTATTTTTGGCCACCAAACCCAACTTCTAGCTTCTGCTTTCATAGCATTTATGCCATTATGGCCTACATGCAGCTGTTCCAAAATCTTACATCTCAGTTCCCCAGGCACCACCACTCTATTCCTATACAAGAGTACATCCTGGTGAATACTAAGGTCAGCCTTCACTGCAGCATACTCTGACAATAACAAATTATCATTCCAACCATATTTGACATTTTTCAACAACAGACTTAATTTAGGATGCACCAGTTGCCTTCCTAATAGTCTGGAATGAAATATCCTCAAAAGACAGATTCCACCAGGTTAACATACTCCACTGGAATACTGGAATTTAATTCTTCTGTCACAGGCAATCTACTTAATGCATCAGCTACTACATTATCCTTGCCTGGCTTAAACTCTAAATCATACTCAAACTGAGAGAGTAGTAATGCCCATCTTTGAATTCTAGCATTGGCATTAACTGGAATCTGCTTACCTCTGCCAAACAATCCTAGCAGGGGTTTATGATCTGTTCTAGCAAGAAATTTCCTCCCCAGCAGAAAATACCTCAGTTTTTTTTACAGCTTATACCAAAGCTAAGGCTTCTTTATCTAACTGAGAATAATTCTGTTCTGCAGGAGATAATTTCTTGCTAGCAAAATATACTACTTTATCCTGACCATCTACTTCCTGTAATAATACACTACCCACTCCTACTGGGGAAGCATCTACCTCCAGTTTTAACGGGAGTCTACCTGTAAAATTAGTGAGCACTGGAGAATTGATCAATTCCTGCTTAATATTCCTGAATGCATTTTCCTCTCTTGCTGCCCAATTAAATCTAGCCCCTTTTTTCAACAATTCATACAAGGGTGCTAATTTTGTTGAAAAGTTCTTCACGAACTTACAAAAATATGTAACCATCCTAACAAAAGACTGTACTTCCCCAACTGATGTTGGGGCTGGGGCATCTATTATAGCAGCTACATTTTTGTGAGAAGGAGTAAAGCCCTTACCTGAAATATGGTACCCCAGATATTCAATGGCCTTGGTCTTCAACGTTGTTTTTCCCTTATTAATCTTCACATTGTGCTTTTGCAAAAGATTCAAAACTTGTTCTAATCTAGCATCATGCACTTCCTCATTCTCCCCACATACAATAATGTCATCTAAAAACTAGCCACACCTTCAATGTTAACTAACAACTGGGACATGAATCTCTGAAAAATTGCTGGAGACGAGGAGAGTCCAAAAGGAAGTCTTTTATACTTAAATAACCCCTTGTGGGTATTAATCACTAACAATTTCTGGCTCTCCTCCTCTACAGGAATTTGCAAGTAAGCATCTTTCAGGCCTATCTTGGAAAAAATTGCTCCCTTGCAGACCACTGACAACAACTCATCTATCTTAGGTAAAGGGTACTTCTCACAGTGTATGCGGTTGTTCAGTTCCTTGAAGTCTGCACAGATTCTCAAGGATTTCCGATCTGCCTTCAACACTGGTACAATTGGGGCTGCCCACTCACTATGTGTAATTGGCTCTAAGATGCCTTCTGCCACATGCTTTTCCAGGGCTGATTCTACCAATTTCTTGTAATGAAACGGCACTGTTCTTGCCTTGAAGAATTTAGGTGAAGCCCTACTTTTCAGGTGAATTTTTGCCACTATGCTATTAATTGGCTTATCTGCCTCCACTGAATATTTGTCTAACATTTGTTCGGCGCTTTTAATTGTTTTAGCTATCGACAATTCATCTAGGCCCGCCAAGAAAATTCCCACTTTTTCCATGAGATCCTTACCACATAGGCTAGGATTATGTGAATCCACTACATAAAAATCCTGGACAATTTCTTTTCCATTATAACCTACTTTTGCCAACACCTTGCCATAGACCTTAATCGGTACATTATCATAAGCACTTAAAGATTTTTTACCTGGTTTTACATTCAATTGCAAGGTATCTGCCCAATCTCTAGACAATGTTGACACTGCAGCACCCGTGTCCAGTTCCAAGGGAACTAACTTCCCATTAATTACAAAATTCACCACTTGTGACTTCACTGAACATACCTTTTCTTTCACCGAATATAGTCGGTTTTTCTCACCTGCAGCTTCTTCAGACGGGTTACCTTCCTCTACTGCCTTGACCACAGTACCACTACCTCTTCTTCCTGCATTTCCTGGTCGTCTCCTCTCCCAGGCCTTGTTGTTCCTGTTCAGATATTCCCTACACACTCTCTGCAAGTGTCCCTCCTTGTTACAAAAGTTGCATATATAGGCACGAAACTTGCACTTGCTACTTATGTGCTTGTATCCACAGTGTGTACATCTGGTCTTGCTCTGTACGACCATAATTTCCTGAGAAGAAGTCTTACTTCCAAAAGCCCTTTCCAGGTTCAATATCTTCTCGAGCACTGTCCATGAAGTCATCGATTGTAGATCCAAATTTTCTGCCACCAGGTTAGGGAAATAATTCTCCTTTTCCACTGCCCATGAACAACTGGTCCCTAAGCCTGCCGTCCAACTGTGCTCCGAAGTTGCAGTGGTTAGCCAAAGCCTTCAATTCCGCAAATAAATCCTGTACGGATTCCTGCTGCTTTTTCGTTCTCTTCTGGAAATCCATCAAACTCCTGTGATATGACGGTTTCACCACATACTGACGTTTAAGCAAAGCAATCAAGTCTACATAGGTCTTCGTGTGCGGTAGCTCAGGTGCACACAAATTTCCGAGAACACTATATGCTTCAGAACCCAGTGAAACTAAGAGTACCGCATTCTTGGTGGCGTCTTCCTTAATCTCCCGGTACTGAAAGTTTGCTTCCAGCAGGCTGAGCCACAGGTCCAACGAGATCTTGGCAGTGTTTAACGGCTCGATTGACATGGTAGCCATGGCCACGGTGTAGCACACTCCACTGTTATATGCGAAGCGTCCACTCGTCCACACGACGTACCCTGCACTGTCTTGATCCTCACACCACGTCTCGTACCCAGGCTCTCTGCCAGCGATGTTTAATTCTCGTCGTCCACATGGTTTTATTCTCCGCCAGTAACAACAACAAAAACATTATCAGGTACATGAAATATTATTAACAAGATCATAAACAAAAGAGCATCTGCTCCAAACATGCTACCTCCAACATCTGTAGTACTCAATCCCAACAGGAAGTAAACCAGGGGCCTTGGAAGAGTTTGAAATTACGAGAGAGGAGGTCAAGAGACACCTGCTGGACCTGGATGTTAGAAAGGCTGTTGGTCCAGACGGGATCTCGCCATGGGTACTGAAAGAGTGTGCAGAGGCACTTTGCTTGCCACTCTCCATAGTGTATAGTAGGTCACTGGAGACGGGAGACCTACCAGAAATATGGAAGACAGTGAATGTGGTCCCAATATTCAAAAAGGGCGACAGGCAAGAGGCACTGAACTACAGGCCAGTGTCCTTAACTTGTATACCATGCAAGGTGATGGAGAAGATCGTGAGAAAACACCTGGTAGCACACCTGGAGAGAAGGGACTTCGTGACAAATCGACAGCATGGGTTCAGGGAGGGTAAATCTTGCCTGACTGGCTTAATAGAATTCTATGACCAGGTAAAATAGATTTAGCAAGAAAGAGAGGGCTGGGCGGACTACATTTTCTTGGATTGTCGGAAAGCCTTTGACACAGTACCGCATAAGAGGCTGGTACATAAGCTGGAGAGACAGGCAGGTGTAGCTGGTAAGGTGCTCCAGTGGATAAGGGAGTACCTAAGCAATAGGAAGCAGAGAGTTACGGTGAGGGGGTGAGACCTCCGATTGGCGTGAAGTCCCCAGTGGAGTCCCACAGGGCTCTGTACTCGGTCCTATCTTATTTCTGATATATGTAAATGATCTCCCGGAGGGTACAGATTCATTTCTCTCAATGTTTGCGGACGATGCCAAAATTATGAGAAGGATTAGGACAGAAGAGGACTGTTTGAGGCTTCAAGAAGACCTAGACAAACTGCAGGAATGGTCGAACAAGTGGTTGTTAGAGTTTAACCCAACCAAATGTAATATAATGAAGATAGGTACAGGGAGCAGGAGGCCAAATACAAGGTATTATCTGGGAGAGGAAATTCTTCAGGAGTCAGAGAAAGAAAAAGACTTGGGAGTTGATATCACGCCAGACCTGTCTCCTGCAGCACATATCAAGAGGATAACATCAGCGGCATATGCCAGGCTGGCCAACATACGAACGGCATTCAGAAATTTGTGTAAAGAATCATTCAGAACTTTGTATACCACATATGTCAGGCCAATCCTGGAGTATGCAGCCCCAGCATGGAGTCCATATCTAGTCAAGGATAAGACTAAACTGGAAAAGGTTCAAAAATTTGCCACCAGACTTGTACCCGAGCTGAGAGGTATGAGCTACGAGGAGTGACTACGGGAATTAAACCTCACTTCGCTGGAAGACAGAAGAGTTAGGGGGGACATGATCACCACATTCAAGATTCTCAAGGGAATTGATAGGGTAGATAATGACAGGCTATTTAACACAAGGGGCACACGCACAAGGGGACACAGGTGGAAACTGAGCGCCCAAATGAGCCACAGAGATATTAGAAAGAACTTTTTTAGTGTCAGAGTGGTTGACAAATGGAATGCATTAGGAAGTGATGTGGTGGAGGCTGACTCCATACACAGTTTCAAGTGTAGATATGATAGAGCCCGATAGGCTCAGGAATCTGTACAGCTGTTGATTGACGGTTGAGAGGCGGGACCAAAGAGCCAGAGCTCAACCCACGCAAGCACAACTAGGTGAGTACAACTAGGTGAGTACACACACACACACACACACACAAACATGTACATCTGCCCTCAACACACCAAGTCCTCCCTTAACTGACAAAGACGTAGATAAGGGTGAAAATCTCATGCACCCCATGCCTCCCTTCACCTCTAAGGTGCTAGTAGAGACAATACGGGCAGAACACCTGACCTCGAATTCAGGCTTAGAGATAATAATCACCAAATACACACAGGGTGCTTACTCATATATACAGCTGGCTCTTGCATACACTCCTCCTATACATACACACTGTCTGTAGGTGGCCACATCCTCAAGGTGGTGAACTAGGCTAGGGGTAGCCCAGCGCGGTGTCTCGCCTGGCTTAGTACGTTTGGTATACACCCTCACTTGGACGGCTTCGTACCTGGCTATCAGGACGAAGCATTGCGTTCGTCAAAATGGCGCCAAAACACTATTGAGCGTCTCTGTGTACCGAGATTCCCATGATTTTTTTTTTTTAGAAAACTGCCCTGAACACTGGCAAGATATCCCCAGATCACTGCACTACAACAAGTCACTAGCAGGAGATCAGATAGTCTGATTGATAACTGAGATGGGGACTTACGACGCAGTCTGTTGCACTCTGCTCATATGGTTTTTTATTACCCACTTGTTACAATGTGATTACTACCCTTCCTCACTATCACAAGCAGATACGACGAGTTCCCGGATTCTGCTCATTCCCATGGACTCCCGTCATCGTTGGTGGATACTGGAGATGTACTTGGAGCCTCTAGAAGCAGTACTGTAGTTTCACTTGGCTGGCCGACCTGTGAAACCACGTCATACTAGGCTAGAGGCTGGTGCAGAATGGCGTCTCGATGCTGGGCAGCAAGAAGTGCCGGCTTCTCGGTCCTCCTCAAACGAACCAATAAAAGAAATACATACAGCGGCCTACCTCCTTGGCCAATCATAGGTTAGCTTGCTTTGGCTCGCAGGGAGGCCTCCAAGATGGCCGCTTGTGTTGCTATAGTGACGGAGCGGGTGGCGGTGGGCTGCCTCATGGCTTCCCGCCCACTCCCTCCTCTCGCCTCAGTCTCCTCAACTCTTTACAAATAATGTTGCTACTTGCTCTAACTGTTTCTACAATTGCGCTACAATGGCCAATGTAGCATATTAAGAATGCTGATGACCTAGGCTCTACAGTGAACCTATACACGGGATGTTTCGGGTACGGGTAGCCAAATCTAGTCCGGGTGCACGGCCATTCACGTGCTCCAGTGCACCGGGAGCGTCACGTGCACATACACCAGTAGAAGGTTTAGATGGTGCCAACCATTCTCTCACAGCCCTGAGAATCTTGAGGGGCAACTGGAGCAGCTGGTTGCGGTCGCAACCCGTTCTCGCAAATTTAATAAGTCAATATTGACTTATTATATATGTGCATAGGTGACATACTTAACATAATAGTTTCCCTTGAAAAGCTTCATAGAAAACACCGACCTTACCTAACCTACTTAGTATGTTAAGATAAGCATCTTATTGCTTCGTAATTACAATTATTACCTAACCTATACCTATAATAGGTTAAGTAACAATTGTAATTACGAAGCTATAAGATGCTTATTTTAACATACTAAGTAGGTTAGGTAAGGTCGATGTTTTCTATGAAGCTTTTCAAGGGAAACTATTATGTTTAGTATGTCACCTATGCACGCAACTAATAAGTCAATATTGACTTATTAAATTTGCGAGAACGGGTTGTGCGGTCGAGCAGTTTGGGTACGCGTCGTCACCATGACTGGCTGGGAGGTGTCCTCAGAATCGTTGGTCGGTTGGACCTCCTCTGCAATGTGTTTCATAACAGGGTTTTCCATGGAAGAGTCACATACCTGTGGTTTGTCATTGATGATGAGGTTCGTGGGTTCTTGATCTTCTGCCAAGTCGTTGACCAGGAGAAGTTGAATTCCTGGCATGCAGAAAGATGGCCACTTGGACTCCCTGATGGCGACTTGGACTTCACCACAAACGAACAAACAATCCAGGTGGACTAGCGAGTCTGTATGGAGTGGTTGCAGTGAGGTCAGTGCTGAGGACAGCTTCTGCGGTGTAGGTGATGTTGGGTGCAACTGCTTTGAGGAGAATTGATTGTAGAGCAGCTGTATCGTTCAAGATGTTCACGTGGATCCTTCCCTCCGAATCTCTACTGCTGAAAGAGACAGTTCAAGGGGTATCGGTGTCTGTGAAAGAGAGAAAGATCAGAGGATGGAATATGGATATTCATTACAGGCTTATGAGGTTTTGGAGGAGGTAGTTTTGGTTTGTGGATCTTACTGCTGGACTTACAGTAAGGATTGGTACACTTTTCTATGGTATGCCCATACACTTAACAATACCTGCAGTAAAGCGAGTATTTCACATCACCAGTACCCACTTTAGCAGGACTGGACCAAGATGACTTACTGGGAGGTGTGTCTGATGACGATCGGTGAATTAGGCTGTAGGTGTCAGCCAGTTGCACACACGTAGAAAGATTGGTCTCTCCTTTGTCTGAAATGTAGAGACGGAAATTCCATCAAGATGATGTTGAGGAGATCTGCAAAGGTGGTGATTTGGGCTGATTCCTGCCACTTCATTAGATATCTTGTCTTATTTTGAGCAAATTCTAAATAAGTAGTAGCACTAGATTTGATGTAGTCTCTATATCTACGTCTGTAACTTTCTACTGATCGAAGGTAGGCATCAAACACTGCCTGTTTCACCACATGATAGTCTCTGTAGCCAGAGAACTGAGGGTCAAGGCAGCTTTACCTGTCAAATGAGATTTGAGAAGTATCGACCACTGATCCTGAGGCCAAATGGGTTGGTTAGCTAGAGCCTTAAATGAAGTAAAGAATGCGTCCACCTCAGTTTCTACAAAAGGCTTCATTAACTTAATGGCGTGAGAAACATTGAAACATACTGAGAGTTTAGCTTCTGCTTCCTGGCGCTGAGTGACGTGGGCAGTTTCAAGGTCAAACTCTTTACGTCGGAGCTCTAGTCTCTCTTGGTTACGGTCACGTTGTAGGACAGCTTGTTCTCTCTCACGTTCACGTTCCAATGCAGCTCGTTGTTTAGCGATTTGGAGTTGAAGTTCAAGTTGTTCTTTCTGAAGGGCAGCTTCCCGTTTTCTTACCTGAAGAGCTTCCTTCTGACGTTCGCGTTCTATGTTGGCTAACTCGATCTTCAACTTCATGGCTGCCAGTGCAGTCTTATCTGCAATTAGATGTTGTTTGTGCTCCGCCGATGTGATTCGATCGGTGTTGACGAGGAAATCTAAAATTAGATTATGGAGATCAGTTTTAGTGGCTCCATGAGGAGAAGTGATATGATACTCTGCAACGAGCGTCAGCAGTTCCGACTTGGTAGCGCCGATGAGGTTGCCCACTTCATCCTCTGGGTTGTGACGGAATGCGGCGAGTTGATGTTTGATGTTATTATCAACAAGTGAACCAATGTACGAGTTGTTAGACTGACAAGATAACGTGTCAAGTCTGGCAACTTTAAACTATCCTGTGTGGAATTATAATGGTTATAAGGTAAGGTTACATGAATTAAATGGATTAATTATTAAATCATAAATGGTGAAACAAAATGTTTCAAGTAGTACAAAGGAATGTAGAGACTTCTTTACCCGGTACTCTATTAATGACGAGGATAAGGGCGAGAGGTGTCCTACTAAGACTAGATAATACTTAAAGAGTTATCATTCTTTGTGCTCTGGAAAGGAATGCGAAACTCCCTACCTGGGTAAGGGGCCATGAGTTAGTTTTCTAAACTTTGTTCAATGTCATCAAATCTTTTTTGACTAGTTGTATATGAAAAGGGCTGCAATTGTTCCAGGTTTCAGTACTTCAGCCTAAATAGAAAAGGAGATTTAATTTTTTTTATCGAATATTACATAATTTCAGTAAGTTCCTACAACCACAAGTTTCAAATATAACCATTCTGTGACACTTTTCTGACACATTAGCATATAATAAAGGATCTTATGCCACAGATTTTCCATAATAAGTTTAGTTTTACTAATACAAATAGTCAAAGTTCCCCCAAAACATTATGCAAATATATGTTTATTGCTATTATAAAATCAATAAATGAACTTTGGAAAAAACTCTGGCATAAAATTTTAGAGACTAACTTTACATAGAAGGTGTAAGTTTCATGAAAATTAAAACAAAAATGAAAGAGTAGTGGGACTACGTTTATGTTACTTGAAAAATAAATCATTAAAAATTAAAGTCTAAGGTGCTGCTATCTGTAGTTGAGATTGGCATCAACCAATTTCCTCCAAAATTGGCACCCTTACAGATAAGCTTACGTGCAGTCAGGTGTACAAGTTTCATGCAAATTATCCGATAAACAAATAAGAAACATAAAACTGAAAAAAAATTATGAAATTAATTATTATTTTTTTTATAAGCTATTGTGATAGCTGAGAGTCAAAGACATGATTTCAGTTGACACTTGTGTTTGATGTTAAATTTTATTTTTTGTTTGAAAAATTTTGAAACATAATTCAATATTTTTTCTCCATTCCTATTCATGCTATGATGCTGAGACTTGAACCAGATAAAACCCTTTTCATATACAACTCGTTAAAAAAGTTTGATTGAAATCGAACTGTTTTTCATTTATTGCATATGTCACGGGACATATTTTCCCTGCTCTCTCGTGCACTGAATTAAGTACGAAATTGCATAGTGCACCAGTGATGTGCACCGTGATTGAACTTTCTGTATATAACTTTTCCACAGTCGTGTTGGGTGTCGTTGGACAGCCCATGACATTTGCTAGCCATTGATGTCATTCTGATCGCTGTATCAGGTCTGTGAGGGAAATTACAGGAGGGAGTTGATTTCAGGGAAATTTTTGTACAAGTCAAGTGTAGAGAGGGAGGTATGGGGGGTTAACGGCCGTAGACCACCCCCCCCCCCTATCACGTGTCCACCTCGTGAGAGAAGGGGTAGCGTCATGGGGCAGGTGCGGGAGTGGCTGAGGGTCTGGGGCCTCAGAAATGCTGAACCGTGATTGGCCAAGATGCTGAGGGGTACCGCATTGTACCCCCAGGCATGATGTTGGCGGGAAAGACATTCTTACCTAGGACGTTACCTTGAGGAGGACGTGTTTCTCGTGCTAGGCCAAGCATCAGGAAATACCGCCTGCAACGTCACTAAAGTCACGCCTACATCTTGCTATCTTTCCGTGTGCTGTGCGTAAGAATCCGGTAATCGGAAAGGGGCTTGTATCGAGCCGTGTGAACTTGTCATCTAGCCTCGTAATTGTGGGACGCCATCTTAGAGGAACTGGACTGAGTGAGGCGTAATTATCGGGCTACAAAAGTGACATCCGCCGTCGATCGTATCTGTGCTTGAAGATACTGCTGTGAGACGTGCCAGAAAAGGTTTCAGTGTTATGAGAGAAACCTTAAATGTTATAATTCTGAGGAACAGTGAAGGACTCCATCTCAGGTTTCGTGTACCGTGTAACACCGTGTACCGTCGTATCCTCGGGTACCGTGTCAAGTGGAAGGGGCGTGGTACCGCATTCCTGCTGTTGTGCGCACCCTGGCTTGACTAAGCCGGTGTGTCTGCGCCATCCTGGTCTCTGTGTGTGTGGAGCTAACCCCGTGGTCTAGGACCCTGTGCTCCACCTGACCACGTGTAGGAAGTGAGGACGCCTACGTCATCATCCAGCAGCAGCAGTGGGAGTGTGATTGACGTGTATGTGTGAGTGAAAGAGGGGCCCCACATCATTGATGTAAGTACACTGTTTCTGTTTGGGTAATAAAACTCTGAAGCTGGGTTCGCCCCCAGTGGTCCGTCTGGCCTCTGTCCCTGGGACCACCTGGGGAGGTGAATGGGAATTGGAGACGTGTGAGTCTACCCTGTTGCCGTCATCAAGTTGAGGTTGGGCCCAACTGTGATTTTTGACGTGTGTGAAGACACCTAGTGACACATTCTGAGGTAGAGTAAAGTGAGTTATTTACTTCTATTTTTTCCATGTGCCGTGTATGTATTCGCTGTAATTTGATTCCCTTTTTCAGCAGTGAAAAGTGGTAACAGGGAGATTTCCCTTGGTTATATATTTTACTGTTGTGTTGTGGTAAAGTGTGAATTATTGGTGGATAATTTACTGGGGGAAGTCATTTACAAGTTTTGCCGTGAGTGGCAAGGATGTACTGTGTTGTACTGTGATGTACTGTGTTGTACTGTGTGTGTAAACCGTAGACAAGTTTGACCTTGGTGGAAGGCGTTGTGTACTGTGAAGGATTCCGTGAGAATTAAAGTCAGTTAACGTCACCGGGGGGTCACGATTTACTTAACGAGGTCACTTGTTCGATGAACATTGTTGTGATTAACGTAGAGACGTGTAAAGGCAACAGTCACAGTGAAGTTCACGCAGTGGAGGAATTGTCAAGTGATGACTAACGTAGTGTTAACGATTTAACGAGCTGTCGTTAATTGAGTGATTAACGTAAGGGGTTGACGGTCTGTTATGATCGGAGTCAATTGCGCTGTAATTAAGCTGCTGTAATTCGTTGGACTGATCAGACCTGTCTGCGGACAGAATGATTAAGCACTCGTAGCTAATTATAGATAATTAGTAACCGCCACTTAGTGAATTCACCAGGTGTTGATAATGTTGTTTACACGGTGTGTTGTAACCTTGTGTGTGGTACAGTAGTCTACCCTCGTTAAGGTAATCTTGTCATAAGACCGGAAGAAAACTGTCAGTTGAGAGACAGCAGGCTTTGTCAATACTCGTCTGAATTAATAGGCTGTTGTATTCAGTAATTAATTGGGAATTACTCACCGAATGCTTGACTTTCAAGTTGATGTAATTAGTTGATTTACGAGTTATTGATGCCATTTAAGTGTCGTTGAGACACGTGTGTGTTAACGTAATTGTTTAAATTCAATTAGAGTAACTTTTGTTTTGATTGTCCTGAGAGACAAGTGTTAACGTAAGATTTTTATAAGGGGTTATCATTCTTGGATTAACCGCCTTGTCACTTGGTACCTCGTTGTGGGCAGCGAGCGCCAGTCAAGTTTTGTGATTATAGTATTGGTCACCGTGAAGCCGTGACAATATTGATTGCAAGCTTGCGTCACCAGTGGGCACCACTTTGTTCAGTTAGTGTCATTAGTCAGTCAGCGACGACGGGATAAGGATACCGTGGGTCCATCAGGCTGTTGATTAGCTGTACTTTAATGTGCCACTGGAGTGACAGTAAAGTAACGTAAATTCAATGTGTAGTAGTTTTAGTCTTGTTTTGTGAATAAATTGTTTTGTTATAGAAAACGGTCGTTTACGTCAAACCGTCCAATATTACTGCCCCACATTTCATGTTCTGCAGCGCTTTGCCTGCTTATGTTCATATTAAGTCTGTATCTAAAGCTCGAGTCCATTGCACAGCACCACACTTCTATAAATAAGAAGTGAGAATCCGTCGGCTACCCTTTATTAGTTTGTCAACTAGGAGGAGCCAGCGACCTAAGTGACAGGTGTTACCCGTGTGGTTTCGCCTGGCGGTTTGCTCCCGCGGTCCTATGATCTTAGGCTTTAAGATTAAATATCTGCCACTGGCAGCTCTTGCTGGTTAAGGTCTGCCTCTCTTGCGAGGTAGTTACGATTAACGTAACATCAATAGGACTTAATTCTTTTGATAACCTGTCAAAGAAAAAAAATCTCACAGCATATTTGGAATTCATGGCCCTTGAAGATCTCTGACCAAAAGCGTAGGGGTGCAGAGAGTGTCAATACTGACGAGAACTGCTGTACGGGTCCCAAACGTATAGTGAAGGCCTAGATGCGAAAGGAACTAAAGTCTAGTACGTCAACCTATATTCAGAATGCAAAGATTTGAGTGTAATAGCCCAGAGACAGACCGAAGTAACAGAGTACTAGAGGGAATGATCTGCCTGAGTGAGACCCTCTTCTCTAATTGAGGGTCTCACTTGACCCGAGAATAAGGACGATAATAAATGAAAGGACGAGAATAAGATAGAGAAAACATGAGAATAAGATATAAAAAAACACAGGATATAGCAAAGATTATAAGACAACTAACCATTACGAGTATGAATTTGCGCATAAAACACATATGTAATCTATAGTCAATCTAATAGTAAAAAAATGCTACACCTGAAATGTATAACGTATTAGTCACCAAAACAGTGAAAAAGGAGTCTTGAAAACCCCAAATATGTGTTAAAGCCAAGTACAATTAACAACTTTAAGTAAAGGTTCTAGGAGCATTTCCTGAGCAAGACTCCTAGGACAGGCTCTGCACGTTAATATGACAAGAATCTGGAATAGAGTAGTGGCTATTCTGGCAGGTGTTGACCAATCGCACATTAATAAAAAAACTAAAAAAAAAACTGCTTAGGTCCTCTACCGTGTGAGAGCTACAGGTAAAAACCAAAAACTTCACACATTTATAAAAACTTCACACATTTAATATAACAAAAAATTACTATAATTTTACATAAACTGACAAATAGCAATTAAAGAAAACAAAACCCCTAGTCTACTTGGCTTAAACACAATCAAAAGAGAAATATATACATGTGAAATTTACGTTAATATAAAGGGTACAAGTAATTCTTTATACAAAAGCTGTTTATAAAACGTTTAAGTTTAAAAAAAGTTTATACAAAAAACTACCGACATCCGGGGGAGCGAGAGTAGAGGTTACAGCTGAGAACACTCGAAGGCTAGTCTGATGTCTGAAAGACGGTGAATGGGCATGGGCATCCTTTCACATGCCCACTTGGGGACTGTCAGCCCCAAAGATCTCAGTATATAGGCAAGACAACAACATCTCTTTCTAGGCAATTAACAATGCATAAACAACAGGGCTCCATCAAGGACCATATAATCTCCTCACACAACCAGATCAACACCAGAGAAATCTTAACAAGCAACACGGAAATTATCGATAGATACAGCGACAGCAGGCGGCTCGACATCAGCGAGGCCCTACACATCAAAAAGTCAACACCAGCAATCAACAACCAATTATCACATAATTACATTCTACCCACTTCATGACCCTGAACCAACACAGAAGCAAGAAGAGAAAATATGCAATAAACCCATTGATTCATGTTCTGATTATGTAAAATTATCTATATTCATTGATTTGCTCATTAGTTTGTGTCCAATCACACCAACCAAAAACATTTATATCATATCATCTCACCTAAAAACAAATATAAGCATGAAACAGAGTACAAACAAATGTGTCTTTGAAAATTTGAGAAGTCTCTTGCAAAACACTTATAGGCATCAGACCATAAATAAAAATTTAAAAGGAACTTTGGAGAGTTAATTTTTCAATTACCCTCGACAGTGAAGAAAAACGTAAGAAATATTGAGAAGATTAGTGTTAGAATCATTAATCTTACCATTTCGGTCATATTCGACAACATATGCTTACAAGAATGACTGCTACTAAAATATACTAATATATAAAAATCTATATATCTATATAAATAAAAATGGAAATGTTTGTTTGTTCAAAATCGCTAATCTCCGAAAGTTTTTCATCGATTGCTTTGAAATTTTCCAACAACATTCCATTTGCATCCGAGCGAGTGCGCTCGGATGCTTAAACATTATATATAATGTATAATGTAAATAATATATAGATGTAATTCTGTGACAGGGAAAATATGCTTTTTTTTGAAAAACTGGGTTTTCATGTGAGTGAAATCTTCGAAACCTCTTAACCGATTGCTTTGAAATTTGGACACAACGTTTCATTCGAATAGGAGCGTGTTTTTATATACCTTCTAAATACATGCCTCATCTGTGAGAGGAAAAAAAAACATGCTTTATTTGAAAAACTGCACTATATGTTGGGGGTAAGAACAACACACACTGTAATCTCCAAAAGTTCTTCACCAATTGCTTTGAAATTTTGACACAATGTTCCAGTCGAATACACATGTGTATTTATATGCCTAATATATAGATGCCACTCCTATGACAGGTACAGCCATTTTTTTTTTAAACAGAGCCATGTGTTGCACATAAGAGCAACACACATTATACTAAATATGTTACAATTCCATTTCATTGTTTCAGGTTGCGTTGATAAGTTGAATTTTTATTGATTTTGATTATTTTCATTTTGATTTAAATCAAAATTAAAATAAATAAATAATTATTTTGTGTGACATTGCATTTGAATCGAGCTGTGTTGTTTACCACCATTCATGTCATGAGTCAACCCGTTCTCGCACTTGCTTATAGTCAATATTGGCTTATTTAATAAGTGCCTATGAGACATACTAATTGATTGTGAATATTTTAGTTTACCTTGAAAAGCTTCATAGAAAACACCGACCTCACCTAACCTTTTTAGTATGTTAAGATAACCATCTTATTGCTTCTTAATTACAATTATTACTTAACCAATACCGTTGATAGGTTAAGTAATAATTGTAAATAAGAAGCAATAAGATGCTTATCTTAACATACTAAGAAGGGTCGGTAAGGTCGGTGTTTTTTATGAAGCTATTCAAGGTAAACTAAAATATTCACATTAAATTAGTATGTCACATATGCACTTATTAAATAAGCCAATATTGACTATAAGCAAGTGCGAGAACGGGTTGCATGAGTATATGTATAGATGCCACCTTCTGTGTTGGTTTGCGGTCTTGAAGTGGGTAGATTGTAATTATGTTAATTGGCTGTTGATTGATGGTGATGACTTTTTGATGTGTAGGGCCTGGATGATGTCAAGTCTCCTGCTGTCGTTGTATCTATCGATAATTTCTGTGTTGCTTGTTAAGATTTCTCTAGTGATAGTCTGGTTGTGTGAGGAGATTATATGCTCCTTGATGGAGTCCTGTTGTTTGTGCATTGTTAATCACCTAAAAAAAAGACGTTGTTGTCTTGCCTAAATACTGAGATCTTTGGGGCTGACAGTCCCCAAGTGGGCATGTGAATGCCTTCACATTTAGTGCTAGAGAAGATTTTGAATCTGGAAAGGGCATTTGGAGGCAAGAAAACTACTACTCAAGAAATTATGGGCTTACAAGGCCAGACAAGATTTAAACACTGTGGGTACAATCACAGTAGTAGTAGCAACTGCAAGTTTAAGGACTACATATGCAACTTTTGTGACAAGTGAGGGAAGTGTGTAGAGAATACCTGAACAGAAATAGCAAGTGCTTAGAGAGCAGACGACCGGGGAATGCAGGAAGAACAGGTAATGGTACTGTGGTTAAGGCAGTAGAGAAAGATAACCGTCTGAAGAAGCTGCGGGTAAGGAAAGCAGTCTATATTCGGTGACAGAAAAGATATGTTCGGTGAAGTCATAGGTGGTGAATTTTGTAATTAACGAGAAGTTAGTTCCCTTAGACCTGGACACTTGTGCTGCAGTGTCAACATTGTCTAGAGACGGGGCAGATACCTTGCAACTGAATGTAAAATTCAGTAGAAAATCATTAAGTGTATACGATAATGTACCGATTAGGGTCTATGGCAAGGTGTCAGCAAAAGTAGGCTATAATAGCAAGGAAATTGTCCAGGATTTTTATGTAAGGGATTCACATAATCCTAGCCTATGTTGTAAGAATCTCATGGAAAAGGTGTGAATTTTCTTGACGTGCCTAGGTGAATTGGCGATAGTTAAAACAATTAAAAGTTCCAAAGATATGTTGGAAAAATATTCAGTGGTGCAGGTAAGCCAATTAATAGCATGGTGGCAAAATTCATCTAAAAAGTAGGGCTTCACCTTAATTTTTCAATGCAAGACCAGTTACGTTCCAGTACAAGCAACTGGTAGATTCAGCCCCGGAAAGGCATGTTGTAGAAGGCATCTTAGAGCCAATTACACACAGTAAATGGGCAGCTCCAATTGTACCAGTGTTGAAGGCAGGCCGGAAATTCTTGAGAATCTGTGCAAATTTTAAAGAACTAAATAACCGCATTCAAAGTGAGAAGTGCCCTTTTCCAAAGATAGATGAGTTGTTGTCAGTGGTCTGCACGGGGGCAATATTTTCTAAGATTGACCTGAAAGATGCCTACTTGCAAATGCATGTGGCAGAAGAGAACAAGAAATTGTTAGTGATTAATACCCATAAGAGGTTATTTTAGGTATAAAGTACTTCCTTTTGGACTCTCTTCGTCTCCAGCAATTTTTCAGAGACTTATGTCCCAAATGTTTTTAAACATTGAGGGGATGGCTAGCTTTTTAGATGACATGTGAGAAGAATGTGGGGAGAATGAGGAAGTACATAATACAAGATTAGAAAAGGTTTTGAATCTTCTGCAAGAGCACAATGTGAAGATTAATAAGGGTAAAATAACAATAAAGACCAAGGCCATTGAATACTTTGAGTACCATATTCAGGAAGTGCTTTACTCCTCACAAAATTTGTAGCTGCTATAGTACATGCTTCGTACTATAGCAGTACTTTCTACTTTGCCTTTCTATTGGATAATTTCAGCAACGTGGAGAGGGGGGACCTGCTGCATGGGTAACAGCTTCTCTTCCATATCTACCTACCCAGGCTTTGCGCCCTGGAGAGGACACTCCAGCTTCGCCTCACAGCGTCGAACCAACACGGGAAGCAACAGTCTACCGGTTTTAAGTCTTCTGCTCGATTGGCGAAGAGTGTGACCCCAGGGGTTGCTTCCGACGGTGGGAGGGGTCATCGCGCCCCACTGGGCAGCTACCGCCCACCTCAAGCTGGGCAAACCCCAGCCAATAAGATGTTGCCTCGCCACGGTCCGTTAACCTCACTGGGTGCGTGGGGTTTAGGGTGAAAACCGACAAGCGGCCCGACAACTTTGCACCAAGCAATACCAAGCGAAAGAAGAAAATATCAACTGCCCTAAAGCTGGGCACATGGAACGTCAGGACACTGACACCAGGTTTCTCTGACGACCTGCAAGAAATCAATGACGCCCGAAAAACAGCAATCATCGATAGGAAGCTGAGCAAGCTGCAGATGGACATTGTTGCTCTCCAAGAGACCAGGCTCCCAGGATCAGGATCTGTGAGAGAGAGGACCTTCTCTTTCTTCTGGCAAAGAAAACCTCCAGATGAGACCAGAGAACATGGTGTGGGATTTGCCGTCAGGAATGCACTGTTGGGACACATTATGCCACCGATGGGGGAAACTGAACGAATTCTGTCTCTGCAACTGCACTCCCAAACAGGACCAGTCAATGTAATTAGTGCATATGCACCAACCCTGACTTCTGCAGCAGAGGCAAAGGAAAAATTCTACGATGACCTCAACAGAGTCATAGCGAGAATCCCTGTAAAGGAGCCACTGTTCATCCTCGGTGACTTTAACGCCAGAGTGGGTGCCGATCACAACATTTGGCCCACTTGTCTGGGTCAATTTGGCATAGGGAGGATGAATGAGAATGGGCAACGTCTGCTAGAACTCTGCTGCCTTTATGGTCTTTGTGTCACCAACACGTTCTTCGGCACAAAGCCTCAACACCGAGTATCTTGGAGACACCCCAGATCCAAGCACTGGCACCAGCTTGACCTGATTCTTACCAGGCGTGCAAGTCTAGCTAGCGTCAAGATTATGCATAGCTACCAGAGTGCTGTCTGTGACACCGACCACTCCCTGGTATGTAGCAGGGTCAAGATGCAACCAAAGAAGATTCATCACTCGAAAAAGGCGGGCAGACCTCGCATCGACACCACCAAGACCCGCAACCAGGACAAGGTGGAAGATTTTGCACGCATGCTCAAGGAAGCTCTCCCTGACCCAGCTGGGGTCACTGCCTGTAAAAGATGGGAGCACTTCAGAGACGCTGTGTTCAACGCTGCCATTTCCACCTTTGGCAAGAAGACCAGCAGGTCGGCAGACTGGTTCGAGGCTCACTCGGAAGAGATGACACCTGTCATCGAAGAGAAGAGAAACGCCTTGGCAGCCTACAAAGCCTGCCCAAGTCAGCGCAACTTACAGATCCTTCGGGCCGTCCGCTGCAAAGTGCAGCAGAGCGCCAGGCGATGTGCCAACAACTATTAGCTCCAACTCTGCTCCCAGATACAGACTGCAGCGGATACAGGCAATGTAAGGGAAATGTATGATGGCATCAAGCAGGCCCTCGGCCCAATTCAGAGGAAGACCGCTCCACTGAAATCTGCCACTGGCGAGGTAATTCAGGACCAGACACTGCAGCTGAAGTGCTGGGTCGAGCACTACTCTGAGCTATACGCCAGGGACAATGTGGTCACCGAAGATGCCCTGAGCGCCATTGAGTGTCTGCCTGTGTTAATGGAGCTCGACAGTGAACCGACCCTGGAAGAACTCAGCGATGCCCTAGACTCCCTTGCTTCTGGTAAAGCTCCTGGCAAAGATGGCATTCCTGCTGAGACCTTGAAGTGCTGCAGAGGTAGCCTGCTCATGGAGCTGCATGAAATTCTCTGCTTCTGCTGGGAAGAAGGAGAGGTGCCACAGGACATGAGGGATGCCAACATCGTCACTCTGTATAAGAATAAAGGTGACAGGGGCGACTGCAACAACTACCGTGGAATCTCCCTCCTCAGTATCTTGGAAAGCTGTTTGCTCGAGTCGCATTGAAGAGGCTCCAAGTACTTGCAGAGAGAGTCTATCAAGAATCACAATGCGGATTCAGAGCTGGCAGGTCCACCATCGACATGGCCTTTTCCCTCAGACAACTGCAGGAGAAATGCAGGGAACAGAAGCAGCCACTCTTCGTAGCTTTCATAGATCTGACGAAGGCCTTCGACCTCGTCAGCAGGGATGGCCTGTTCAAGATCCTCCCCAAGATCGGATCTTGGGGAGGATCTTGTGATCATTGTTTCAGACAATGATCACAAAGACCACCGTGAGGGGCACGGTGGTCTTTGATGGCCTAACATCAGACGCCTTTGACATCCAAAGTGGAGTAAAGCAGGGCTGCGTACTGGCTCCAACCCTATTCAGGATTTTCTTCCCAGTTATGCTGCAACACGCCTTCGGATCTGTCACGGAAGGTATTTACCTCCGGACCAGGTCGGATGGAAAGCTCTTTAACCTCGCCAGGCTGAGAGCCAAGACGAAGGTTCGGCTGAGGTGTCTGCGCGACTTCCTTTTTGCCGACGACGCAGCAGTCACTGCCCACTCAGCTGAAGACCTCCAACGGCTCATAACCCGCTTCAGCGAGGCCTCTCAGGCTTTCGGACTCCTGGTAGATACCTGGTTGATGGGGTTCTGGGAGTTCTTCTACTCCCCAAGCCCGGCCCGAGGCCAGGCTTGACTTGTGAGAGTTTGGTCCACCAGGCTGTTGCTTGGAGCGGCCCGCAGGCCCACATACCCACCACAGCCCGGTTGGTCCGGCACTCCTTGGAGGAATAAATCTAGGTTTCTCTTGAAAATGTCCACGG
The DNA here is from genome assembly GCF_040958095.1 of Procambarus clarkii. Lineage (NCBI taxonomy): Eukaryota > Metazoa > Arthropoda > Malacostraca > Decapoda > Cambaridae > Procambarus > Procambarus clarkii. The sequence continues at coordinate 892,193 of NW_027189180.1, read as the reverse complement.
TTGTTCCGGCAATATTTCTTATGCTTGCTGGGAGGACGTTGAACAACCGCGGACAGAGAACAGACTCACCATCAGTCTGAAGAAAACACAAGTCATGGGACAAGGAGTGGACTCCCCACCTGACATCGGCATCTCTGATTCCAAACTGGAAGTCGTTCACGACTTCGTGTACCTGGGCTCCACAATCTCTGACTCCCTCTCTCTCTTGATATGGAGCTAAACAAACGCATCGGTAAGGCATCTACTACCATGTCCAGACTGACAAAGAGAGTGTGGGCCAACAATAGGCTAACTGAGTATACTAAGATTCAGGTTTACAGAGCCTGTGTCCTGAGCACTCTCCTTTATGGCAGTGAGTCTTGGACACTCCGCGCCCGTCAGGAAAGACAGCTGAATGCCTACCATATGCGCTGCCTTTGACACATCTTGGACATCACCTGGCAGGACAAGGTGACAAACAACAACGTCTTGGGGAGAGCAAGAATCACTAGCATGTACACAATGCTGAAACAGAGACGAATGCGCTGGCTCGGGCACGTTGTGCGAATGGGCGACGGCAGGATCCCCAAGGATCTCCTGTACGGAGAGCTGATGCAGGGAAAGCGTCCAACAGGCAAGCCCCAGCTATGGTACAAAGACGTATGCAAGAGGGACCTGAAAGCCCTGGACGTCGATCTTGCTATATGGGAGACACTGGCTGCAGACCGTTCAGCCTGGAGCTAGTCTGTTCAAAGAGGTCTCTCCAAGTTCGAGGAGTCACTTGCCAAGGAATCGGAGGCAGAGACAGAGAAGGAAAGCCGGTAACCAGGAAGACAGACCAGAATCGGACTTCGTTTGTGCTCGGTGTGGGATGGACTGCCACTCTCGGATTGACCTCATCAGTCACACCAGACGCTGCACCAGGATTGACAACTAGCAACTCCATAGTCTCCCGAGACTGAAGGATGCCTACTATAGTACATGTTCCAGCCCCCAACATCATTGGGGAAAGTACAGTTTTTTGTAGGGAGGGTAACATATTTTTGTAAGTTCGTGAAGAACTTTTCAACAAAATTAACACCCTTGTATGAATAGTTGAAAAAAAGGGGGGCTAGATTTAGGTGGGCAGCCAGAGAGGAGACTGCCTTCAGGAAGATTAAGAAGGAATTGATAAATTCTCCAGTGCTCACTAATATTACTGGTAAACAGCCTTTAAACCTGGAGATAGATGCTCACTCAGTAAGAGTTGGTTGTGTATTATTATTACAGGAAGTAGATGGTCAGAATAAAGTAATATATTTTGCTTGTAAGAAATTATCGCCTGCAGAACAGAATTATTCTCAATTAGACAAAGATGTCTTAGCTTTGGTATATGCTGTAAAAACTGAAGTATTTCCTACTGGGTAGGAAATTTCTTGCTAGAACAGACCATAAACCCCTGCTAGGATTGTTTGGCAGAGGTAAACAAATTCCAGTTAATGTTAATGCTTGAATTCAACGATGGACATTGCTACTTTCGCAGTTTGAGTATGATTTAGAATTTAAGCCAAGGCAAGGATAATGTAGTAACTGATGTATTAAGTAGATTGCCTGTGGCAGAAGAATTGAATTCCAGTATTTCAGTGGAATATATTAACATGGTGAAATCTATGTCTATTGAGGATATTTCATTCCAGACTATTAGCAAGGCGACTAGTAGAGATTGACGAAGTATGTCATATATAGTTGGAATGATAATTTATTATTCTCAGAGTATACAGCAGTGAAGGCTGACCTTAGTATTCACCAGGATGTACTCTTGTATAGGAATAGAGTGGTGGTGTCTGGGGAACTAAAATGTAAGATTTTGGAACAGCTGCATGTAGGCCATAATGGCATAAATGCTATGAAAGTAGAAGCTAGAAGTTGGGTTTGGTGGACAAAAATGAACCAGAATATTGCTGAAGTAACAAAGAATTGTCACATTTGCTTTAAGAAATATTTGAAACCCCAGATCCCAGAACTTTCCTGGCCATGCGCTTGAAAACCCTGGTCTAGACCAAATATAGATTATACTGGACCTATGGATAACAAATATTACCTGGTGGTGGAGGATTCACAAAATTTCTGGATGTTCATGTGTGTAATTCCACCACATCATCTGTAACCTATGAACTGCTGAGGAGATTTTGTTGTAATTTTTGATTGCCAGACATGGTTGTTTCAGACAATGCTCTTTATTTTGTTTCTGAGGATATGGAGGATTTTTTTTTAGAGAAAAAATGATGTTAAATATGTAACACCTGCCCCATATAATCCTTCTTCAAATGGTACTAATAATAAAAGACTGTAGATTTTTGTAAAATCAAAGAAAAATTATTCATTCTTCCACTGGTAAATCTCCTCGTGAAATAATGTTTAATAGGTACTTTAAAGTGCACATAGAAAAAGTTAAGACAGATCCTGATAAAGAGAAATTGGTAACTAGCTTGGCCAATCAGTTGGCTCAGGGGAGAGGAATTGCTGTTAAACGAGGGGGATGCAGTAGATGCAAGGAATTTTGGAATTGGTAAGCCTTACCTTGATGTTACCTTGAAGTGTTTCTGGGACTTAGCGTCCCTGCAGCCCGGTCGTCGACGAGGCCTCCAGTAGAAGGCCAGTAGCCTTGGGTAGAAGGGAAAATTTAGGAAGTCTTGGGCCGCAGGAATTTTACCGTGGAAGTGCAGAGTTTTGGGGACATTAATTGGAAAAGACATGCAGATCAACTCATGCCAAGGTTCACGGGAAATTTTGTAGACTCTTCAGGTGGGGGGTGGGGCAACTAGTGATACCCATCCTAATAATAAAGTGGCAGCACCTGCAGGAGACAGGGAGGCAGAGCAAGGGGCAACAGAGGGGAATGTAGAGACAGCTAACCCTATGGACTCTGCAGTAAGTAATTCAGAAGAAGGTTCCCCAGAAGTAACAGGTCTGGAGCCACTGTTGAGAAAATCAGGAAGAATCATACGACCGCCTGATAGACTTAACCTGTAGGGATAGAGTTTAAAAGGGAGGAATGTTAGTATTAGGTATTTTATAGGATTAAGTACTACAGAGGTTAGGTGTAGCGTGTTTTGAACTGATGGTCTTTTGTTTATAAGCATTTTATATAGTAAGTTATGTAACGTATACCTGTGACGTCATTTCTTGTTGTTATTACAATAAAGCATGAAGGGAGCACGTTTATTTCTCATCCAGCCTGACCGTAATCTTTACCATTAGAGAGGTGAGACTGACACAAACTGGCAAACACATGTGTCATTATATGAAGATAATGTAAAACAATTTAAAAACAAGTCTATTATAGATTAATTTAACCATAAAGTTATGAAAATATACCGACCAATTTTATATATTCTATTTTTTGTTTAATGCCGACTAATTGATTCTTGTTACTATTAGCTGAGCGACCAGCAGGTGTTCCTTAACGTTATTATTGGCAAATATATCAACTTGTAAATGTTGCTCTTTGCTATATACTAACCGGCAAACAATTGCAATATCAGTTCCTTTACTGGCTCTTCTGTCACACTGATGGGGTCGTCACTAGGCTGCGATGTGGTGTTTGTTGAGGACCCATTGACAGGAAGGAGGAGATCAATTGCCATTTTATCTGGAAAGAAAATTCTGTCTTGTAACACATACTGAATAATTTTAACAAAATTGTAAAATTTAAGTTTCAAAATTTATAATATCATATGTAATATTATATGTTAAAAATAATTGCAGATCAAAATGCATGTTATCAATGATTTACAGACTACCATATGAAAATTACCAATCTCTTTGTTACCCAACAGTTTGGTGAATATCTCTTGGAACAATACCTTTACATTTCTATATGATTTTGCTCATTGCTAAAGATAAGACTTTAAAAAATAAGTTATATTAAGAAATAGTATTGGGTGCCCTGGCTGCTAATATGTGTAATATCATCATAAATTGTGATATGGAGCAGCAGTATTTACAATAAACTTCACCGTTTATTGATTGAATGAGCGATTTATTTGATTGTTTATTAGGGTTTTCAGGTGTGAATGATAAAATCTAAAGAAGGATTTAACAGCAAATTACCCCAATGACGGAAGCTGGACATGCCTGCTCCAACTCTAATGTGTTCGACAGTGTGGCAAACAACATAGATCCACGTGCATCTGTGTATGAGCAACCCGTCCTCATACTAAGTCCATTCCATCCATCGATCGATCCCAAAGACGCATTCATCAATTTTAACATGCTGTTCATTCAAAATTGAAACTTTCTCAAATATAAATTATTATTGGTATATATTAGCACTGTTACGGACCAGAGTCCAGCGTCCGAGCCCGGAGCAGTGACGTCAACACCATCTGTGGGTCAGCTCCCGAAACCCCCTCCAAATGGATGACGCCATCTAGTGAGGACGAGATATACTGGCCACAAGGGCAAATTTCCCGTCCTGATCAGCTCATAACACAGCCGCTGCTGACCTCTGGTGAGGTGGAGCTTAGACACCAACGCCATCTATGGAGTGGATAGGTGGGCGTTTGTGTCTAAGCCTGTAAGTGAGGTGCCCTAGAGTGTCCCTATTACTGATGACGTGTCCGATTACAGAGGCGACCTGGGACTGCTGTAATGGAAGGTGGATGAGTCTACCCAAGGCAGCCGTAGAACCTCCACGCATTTGCCGCTGAAACTGTGAGTCACCCCCCCGGATGAACACTGTTGTGTTAGCCTGCCTGTGAGGTGGCAGATTCAGGGATTGTCGTACCCGGGGCTGACTAGTGGAGAAGACTAACCACTAGGGTGTTGTGGTGAGGAGAGTGACCTGTGAAGTCACACGAGGCTCCTGCCTAGGGCTCGCAACCCTAGTATCGGTCGTGGAGTGGCCTAACCAGCGGAACTAATTGGAACCTGCCAGCTACAGGCTGGATTTGTGGTTGATGGCCTCCACGACAGTGCCCCCAGTGGAGCTGTGATTTGGCTGGCCTGTGGCCAGGGTAGACTCGAGAGAATCGAAGGATTCATCATGAGGCCAAAAGAGGACCAAGGGCTAAGCATCGTTGAGCACCGTGGAACACTCCGCGTCTTCAGAGGAAGACCATATTGTACATAATAGTGTTTATACCTCCCCCGTGTGATAATTTATATATTATTTATGGTGACGGTGATAATTATATATTTAAGTTTTTGCCTTTGTCTCCCTTCCCCTTTAATTTACTTGCGTTATGGAACACACCCCTTGAAAGCCACTACTAACTTGGGGTCGGATACCCAAACTCTATTAACATCAGAGAAAGAACCCAGTTGCGACTCAATAGGGCCGTAACAAGCACACTGCGCATATTTAGGCATTGGTTAGGTTAGGTTAGCTGTTTAGGTTCTGTTGGCGATTATTTGCATTTGTAGTACGTAGGTGAAGCATTTCCAGCGTAGTGGTTTTAACTAAAGTCGTCAGCAAAGCAATTGTTCAAGAAGTGTTCGGAAGTCAACAGTTGTGAGTCGTGTGTAACAGCTCGTCCTCTAAAAGCCCAAAGTCCATTCCATGCACCCACCAAACCTCCTGTTTATGAATGAAAAACTGTTTACTCAAGACTCATAACTGATGGCGTCCGAACACTTCCTGAACAAGTGCTTCTAAGACGACTTTTGTTCGAACCACAACGCTGTAAATGCTTCAACCACGTAATACAAACAAATAATCGGCAACAGAATCTAAACACCTAACCTAACCAGTACCTAAATACGCACAATATTATAATATACAATATTATTGATTAATAACTGAGAAAATCCTGTTTTGAATTAACAGTGTTAACATTGTTGAATGCATCTTTGGGGTCGACTACTCGATGAAATGGAGTTGGTCTGAGGACGGATTGTGTGTAAACCTTTTTTCATTCATAAACCAGCCCGTCCTCCAAACAAAGATCCAAAACTGATTCCATGCACCCGCCAAACCCCCTGTTTATGAATGAAGAGCGGTTTACACACGACTCACAACTGCTGACGTTCGAACATATCCTGGAACAAGTGCTTCACTGACGAATTTTGTTCGAATCGCAACGCTATAAATGCTTCACCCACGTACTACAAATACAAATAATCGTCAACAGAACCTAAACACCTGACCTAACCTATCCTATGCCTATATATACACAATATGCCAATATATTATAATATTAATTTATACTTGACAAAATTCCCGTTTTGAATGAACAGCATGTTAAAATTTATGAATGCGTCTGTGTGGTTGACCGCTGAATGTACAACCCGTCCTCGACTCAAGTCCATTACATTCAGCGGTCAACCCCACAAACGCATTTATAAATTTTAACATGCTGTTTATTCAAAACGGGAATTTCTCAAGTATAAATTAATATTATAATATATTAGCATATTGTGTATATATAGGCATAGGATAGGTTAGGTTAGGTGTTTAGGTTCTGTTGGCGATTATTTGTATTTGTAGTACGTGGGTGAAGCATTTATAGCGTTGCGATTCGAACAAAATTCGTCAGTGAAGCACTTGTTCCGGATATGTTCGAACGTCAGCAGTTGTGAGTCGTGTGTAAACCGCTTTTCATTCATAAACAGGGGGTTTGGCAGGTGCATGGAATCACTTTTGGATCTTTGTTTGGAGGACGGGCTGGAATGTAATGGACTTGAGTCGAGGACGGGTTGCATAAACCGGGAGTTTGGTGGGTGCATAGAATGGGCCTTTGTTTTATGAGGACAGGCTGCAGCACAAGCTTTAGTCACAGGAGTCAGTGTAACGACTCCTGTGACTCAGTGCCATTGTTTACTACTCGAGTGACTCAGTGTGGCATGATTCATTATCGAGCAAGTGATTGCCAAGGAAAAAGTAACGTATCATTGGTGGAAGGACTTTGGTTAACATCTACAATAGAGCTGTGTGATGCACTAAACATTGTGATCACGTGTGGGTTTACAATATCGGAGGTTGATATGTATGATAGCCCTGCCTGGAGGCAGTGAGGGACCATATGTGATTCTATCAATGAATTTGTACCCAGACGTACACACCTAGTTTTACTCACCAAGTTGTGCTTGCGGGGGTGGGGCTTTGGCTCTTTGGTCTCACCTCTCAACCGTCAATCAACTGGTGTACAGATTCCTGAGCCTACTGGGCTCTATCATACCTATATTTGCAACTGTATATGGAGTCAGACTCCACCACATCGCTTCCTAATGCATTCCATTTATTATGGAATTCCACGTGCTTATCCGTGCGTGCGTGCGTGTGCCAGCTTGAGGTCGGTAGAGCTGAAAAGGTCTTGGCTGTGCGATAGACTTTGCTCCCTCACTCTGCATCCTATGAGTTTCTTAGCTGTGAAGAAGTTTGGGGTAACACCAGTTGGTGTTACCCCAAACTTGTCACCCCAAAGTTATCGTCAGCTCGATGTTGGTAGCTCTTCAACTTGTCGTTGTTCTCACAGACACAGACCACTGACATGTGGTATAGGTTCTCACCTATACCTTCGCAGTGGATGAAATACGTTAAGGACTTACGTCGTGAACGATGTACAAGGCTCAATAACATCTACATCACCACCTGATAACCCTCAGGCAGCATTTGCCTGAGGCAAACCATCATCGTCGGGCTGTATATATGTGTGTTCATGGAGAAATTGTGGGAGGGGGTGGAAATTTGCCCCGCTCCTGTGCCAGGTAAATTTCGGTCTCACCATAGCCCAGGCTACTTGGAACTTGTTCCCAGTAGATGAATCAATAACAACAGGAGTTGGGGACTCTCACCCTACACCTGCTTCATGCAACACACTCCCTCACTGCCCCACTACCACACTCCCTCACCGCCCCAGTGCCACTCCCTCACCGCCCCAGTGCCACACTCCCTCACCGCCCCAGTGCCACACTCCCTCACCATCCCAGTGCCACTCCCTCACCGCCCCAGTGCCACACTCCCTCACTGCCCCAGTGCCACATTCTCTCTCCGCCCCAGTGCCACACTCCTTCACCGCACCAGTGCCACACTCGCTCACCGTCCCATGGTTACACTCCATCACCGTTCCAGTGCCTCACTCTCTCTGCGTCCCAGTGCCACTCCCTCACCTCCCCAGTGCCTCACTCCCTCACCGCCCCAGTGCCACACTCCATCACCAACCCAGTTCCACACTCCATCACCAACCCAGTTCCACACTCCCTCAAAGCCCCAGTGCCACTCCCTCACCCCCAGTGCTACACTCCATCACCACCCCAGTGCCACACTCCCTCACCATCCCAGTGCCTCACTCCCTCACCGTCCCAGTGCCACTCCCTCACCTCCCCAGTGCCTCACTCCCTCACATCCCCAGTGCAACACTCCCTCACCGCCCCATTGCGGCACTGAATATGTGTGGAATGAATATGTCATGATGAGAAGAGAGGCAGAAAGACAATACGAAAATGACATCGCAAGCAAGGCAAAGACTCAGCCTAAATTGCTGCATAGCCACATCAGGAGAAAAACAACAGTAAAGGAACAGGTTATGAAATTAAGGATAGGGGCAGAAGGATTCACTACAAACGACAAGGAAGTGTGTGAGGAACTGAATAAGAAATTCCAAGAGATCTTCACCTTGGAGCAAGGAGAAATCCCAGAGATAAGAGAGGGAATAGCTAACCAGGAACCACTGGAAGAGTTTGAAATTACCAGCGGGGAAGTAAGGAAGTTTTTACTACAGTTGGGTGTGACTAAGGCTATAGGCCCAGATGGAATCTCCCCTTGGATACTAAAGGAAGGAGCGGAAGAACTGTGCTTTCCACTCTCCATAGTGTATAACAAATCACTAGCAACAGGGAAAGTGCCAGAAATTTGGAAAGCAGCTAACGTAGTCCCGATATACAAGCAAGGGGAAAGACAGGAGGCACTGAATTACAGGCCAGTGTCCCTAACCTGCATACCATGCAAGCTGATGGAGAAGATTGTGCGAAGAAAGCTAGTGGAGCACCTGGAGCGAAAGAACTTTGTAACACAGCATCAACATGGGTTCAGGGATGGCAGGTCCTGCCTCACAGGATTACTTGAATTCTACGACCTGGCAACAAAAATAAGGCAAGAAAGAGTAGGGTGGGCAGACTGCATATTTTTGGATTGTCAGAAAGCCTTTCAAACCGTGTCAAACAAGAAGCTAGTGAAAAACCTGGAGATGCAGGCTGGAGTGAAAGGGAAGGTACTCCGTTGGATAAAGGAGTACCAAAGCAACAGGAGACAACGAGTCAGTGTGAGGGGTGAGGTTTCAGATTGGCGAGACGTTACAAGTGGAGTCCCGAAGCAGTCAGTCCTTGGACCTATACTGTTTCTGATATATGTAAATGATCTCCCAGAGGGTATAGAGTCGTTTCTCTCAATGTTTGCCGATGATGCAAAAATTATGAGGAGGATTGAAACTGAGGACAATAGTAGGAGGCTACAAGATGACCTAGACAGACTGAGTGAATGGTCCAACAAATGGCTGTTGAAGTTCAACTCGAATAATTGCAAAGTAATGAAACTAGGCAGTGGAAATAGGAGGCCAGACACAGGATACAGAATAGGAGGTGAAGTACTTAATGCACCGCCCCAATGCCACACTCCCTCACCGTCCCAGTGCCATTCCCTCTCCGCTTCAGTGCCACTCTCTCACCGCCCCAGTGCCATTCCCTGTCCGCTTCAGTGCCACTTCCTCACTGCCCCAGCGCCACACTCCCTCACCGCCCCAGTGCCACTCCCTGACCGCCCCAGTGTCACTCCCTAACCGCCCCAGTGGCACACTCCCTCACCGCCCCAGTGCCACTCCCTCACCGCCCCAGTGCCACACTCCCTCACCACAACAGTGCCACACTAACTGACTGCCCCAGTGCCACACTCCCTCACCGCCCCAGTGCATCACTCCCTCACTGCCCCTGTGCCACACTCCCTCACTGCCCCTGTGCCACACTCCCTCACTGCCCCAGTGCCACACTCCCTCACCGCCCCAGTGCCAAAATCCCTCATCACTCCGGTGCCAAACTCCCTCAAGGCCCAAATGCCACTCACTCACCGCCCCAGTGCAACACTCCTTCACCGCCCCAGTGCCACACTCTCTCACTGCCCTAGTGTCACAATCCCTCACTGCCCCAGTGCCACACTCCCTCACCGCCCTAGTGCCACACTCTCTCACTGCCCTAGTGTCACAATCCCTTACTGCCCCAGTGCCACTCCCTCACCGCCCCAGTGCCGCACTCCGTCACTGCCCCAGTGCCACACTCCCTCACCACCCCAGTGCCGCACTCCTTCACTGCCCCAGTGCCACTAAATCACCACCCCAGTGTCAATCCCTCACCGCCCCAGTGCCACACTCTCTCACCGCCCCAGTGCCACACTCTCTCACCACCCAGTGTCACTCCCTCACTGCCCCAGTGCCACACTCTCTCACCGCCCCAGTGTCACTCCCTCACCGCCCCAGTGCCACACTCTCTCACCCCCCCAGTGTCACTCCCTCACCGCCCCAGTGCCACACTCTCTCACCGCCCCAGTGTCACTCCCTCACCGCCCCAGTGCCAAACTCTCTCACCGCCCCAGTGTCACTCCCTCACTGCCCCAGTGCCACACTCCCTCACCACCCAAGTGCCACACTCCCTCACTGCCTCAGTGCCACACTCTCTCACTGCCCCAGTGCCACACTCCCTCACCGCCCCAGTGCCACACTCCCTCCCCACCCCAGTGCCACACTCCCTCACCGCCCCAGTGCCACACTTCCTCACCACCCCAGTGCCACACTCCCTCACTGCCCCAGTGCCACACTCCCTCACTGCCCCAGTAACACACTCCCTCGCAGCCCCAGTGTCACACTCCCTCACTGCCCCAGTGCCAAACTCCCTCACCACCCCAGTGTCACACTCCCTCACCGCCCCAGTGCCACACTCCCTCACCACCCCAGTGTCACACTCCTTCACCGACCCAATGCCACTCCCTCACCGCTAAAGTGCCACTCCATCACCGCCCCAGTGCCACTCCCTCACCGCCCCAGTGCCACTCCCTCACCGACCCAGTGCCACTCCCTCACCAACCCAGTGCCACTCCCTCACCGACCCAGTGCCACTCCCTCACCGCTCCAGTGCCACTCCATCACCGCCCCAGTGCCACTCCCTCACCGCCCTAGTGCCACTTCATCACCACCCCAGTGTCACACTCCCTCACTGCCTCTTCCTCACTGCCCCAGTGCCACTCCCTCACCGCCCCAGTGAAACACTCCCTCACCGCCCCAGTGCCACACACCCTCACCGCCTGAGTTCCTCACTCCCTCACCGCCCCTGTGTCAAAATCCCTCACCACCCCAGTGCCACACTCCTTCACCGCCCCAGTGCCACACTCCCTCACCGTCCCAGTGTCACACTCCCTCACCGCCCCAGTGCCACACTCCCTCACCGTCCCAGTGTCACACTCCCTCACCGCTCCAGTGCCACACTCCCTCACCGTCCCAGTGTCACACTCCCTCACCACCCCAGTGCCACACTCCCTCACCGCCCCAGTGCCACACTCCCTCACCGTCCCAGTGTCACACTCCCTCACCACCCCAGTGCCACACTCCCTCACCGCCCCAGTGCCACACTCCCTCACCGTCCCAGTGCCACACTCCCTCACCACCCCAGTGCCACACTCCCTCACCACCCCAGTGCCACACTCCATCACCGCCTCAGTGCCGCACTCCCTCACCGTCCCAGTGTCACACTCCCTCACCGCCCCAGTGCCACTCCCTCACCGCCCCAGTGCCACACTCCCTCACCACCCCAGTGCCACACTCCTTCACCGCCCCAGTGCCACACTCCCTCACCGCACCAGTGCCGCACTCCCTCACCACCCCAGTGCCACACTCCTTCACCGCCCTAGTGCCACACTCCCTCACCACCCCAGTGCCACACTCCCTCAACACCCCAGTGCTACACTCCCTCACCGCCCCAGTGCCACACTCCCTCACCACCCCAGTGCCACACTCCCTCACTGCCCCAGTGCCACACTCCCTCACCGCACCAGTGCCACACTCCCTCACCACCCCAGTGCCACACTCCCTCACCACCCCAGTGCCACACTCCCTCACTGCCCCAGTGCCACACTCCCTCACCGCACCAGTGCCACACTCCCTCACCACCCCAGTGCCACACTCCCTCACCACCCCAGTGCCACACTCCCTCACCACCCCAGTGCCACACTCCCTCACCACCCCAGTGCCACACTCCCTCACCACCCCAGTGCCACACTCCCTTACTGCCCTAGTGCCGCACTTCTTCAACGCCTTCAACGGTTTAAAGTTCATGTCGACTAAGACCTTCTGTTCGATGGTACCCATGTAGAAGTTCCCAAACAGGACACCTAGGGGAGAACCCATGGGGACCCCATCTACTTGCTTGTACATGTGTCCATCCGGGCTCAAGAAGGGTGCCTCTTTAGTACAAGCTTGGAGTAGTTTCCTCAGAATGTTTTCTGGTATGTTAAGATCAGTACAGGCCGGATCACGATACACTCTGTCGGCTATCATCCCAATTGTTTCATCCACAGGTATGTTGGTAAACAGTGATTCTACGTCCAACGAGGCTCTCAACATGTATAAGTATGTATAAGCAAGTAGATGGGGTTGCCATGGGTTCTCCCCTAGGTGTCCTGTTTGCTAGGTGTCCATTGCCCGATCCGTCTGTGAAGATGTGGGTGGCTCCTGCTACTACAAAAGTGCTAAATTACTTTTCTGTGATGCGCCTTAGGATTGTTGGATCATAGGCAGCATTTTCATCTCGGAATACCTTCTATTACTATTTTGATGGTACGCTCCTCCAATGGTGGGGAACAAGTGTAGTTTGAGTGTGGATGATCGCTTCCTCTATCAAGTATAATGCTTTTTAATTGTAGTTTGTTACGGACCTGAGGATTGCCGTCCTGGCCGCAGTTCTCTCTCTCATGTAAGCGACCTCAGCATTAAAATTGATGTGTGTCCAGGATTATTCCTATATACTGATAAGTGTCCACCAATTCAATTTGCTGGTCATGCACTTTGAGTTAGTTGTTGGGCTTCACTATTTTTATGGGCATGACTTTTGGCTAAGCCGGGTGCGGAGTTCGATAACAATCTGCTTTCCTCTTCACTGATGCAATCTAAGCATCCCTTCATTAGCATGAAGGGATGCAGCAAGGCAAGCTAAGTACAGTTAAAAAACAAAATAAAATAACAATGAAAAAATAAACTAATAAACTATACGCACAAAATGAACGGTATGGTAAACAGCACAGCTCAATTCCAATGCAATGTTACACAAAATAATTAAATCAAAATGAAAATAAATCGAAGTCTATGAAAATTCAATATATTAATGCAATCGGAAACATTGAAATGTAATCGTAACATATTTAGTATAGTGTGTGTTGCTCTTACGTGCAACAGATGGGCTTTTTTTTCAAAAAAAACATGGTTTTACCTGTCACAGGTGTGGTATCTATACTTATACTCACAAAATGAACGGAACAGTAAATAAAACAGCTCAATTCCAATGCAATGTCACACAAAATAATTAAATCAAAATGAAAATAAATCGAAATGTATGAAATTTAAATTTATCAATGCAATCGAAAATCATTGAAAAATAATTGTAACATATTTAGTATAGCATGTGCAACATGTGGAGCTGTTACTCTTATGTGCAACAGATGGAGCTGTTTAAAAAAAAAATGTTCTTACCTTTCACTGCTGTGGCATCTATTTAGTAGATATATAAAAACATGTGTATATTTGAATTGAACATTGTGTCAAAATTTAAAAGCAATGGGTAAAGAGGTTTCAAAGATTTCCCTCACATGAAAAACACATGATAACATAGTTTTTCAGAAAAGCATGTTTTTTCTCGTCACAGACATGACATCTATATAGTATGTATATAAAAACCCACTCGAATGCGAACGGAATGTTGTGTGTAAATTTCAAAGCAATCGGTGAAGAACTATCGGAGATTAGCGATTTTGAACAAATGAACAATTAAATTTTTATATATATAGATTTTTGTGTATGTTTTTATGTATTAAATGTTTGTTAACATTTGGTCTTTGTTCTTGTCCTGGAGAGGTTTCCCAGAACGAGAGAGAGAGAGAGGGGAGGTGTGTGTGTACTCAAGACAACGAGGTCAGTTTTGGAGCCGAACCCCTAAATAAAAGTAATGCTGAACCCCTCGCCAGGATCAAGGAGTGTACAGAGTGAACTTCCAGGTAATTGCAAGCACTCTAGTGTCCATTGCTGGTCGAATGACAGTAGCGTAAGTGTAGTTGCCGAGTTCGGCTGTATTTCTATCAGGGAGTGGTTGGAGTCTCTGTTCGCCTGTATGCAAGTAACTGTCTGGCGCAACAACCAGCTCTTTATGGTAGAAATCCCCAGCATCCCCATCGACAGAATTGGGAGCCTGTCTGGGGGCGAATTGTCGCACCCATAGTTTGAGTCCAGGAGAGTAGACTGATACACCTTAGCAGCAATAGGTAGACCATGTGACCACAGAAAGAATATCTCTTTCTCTTTTGGAAAAACCCACAGGACAAGATGGAGAAGGTGCAAACATTTGTTGAGTCAGGCAATCCTGAAGATTTGGAAGGTTGCACCAAAGAGCAGTTAAGGCAGATTGTAGAGAAATGTGGCATTAAGGTGATGTCATCTACAGTGGCAGGAATGAAGTATCAGATCCTTAGACAGTTGAGAGCTAGGAGTGAAGCGGTAGAGTAGGGAGCTCAGAAAGGAGCTGAAGACGAAAAGGATGATGATGGATAGGATGAACTGAGATCCCAAGGATCAAATAGGAGTAGTAGGAGTGGCTTCAGTAGCAGGAGTAGCCAGAAAAGGAGCTTGGAAAGGATTCAGCAAGAACTCCAGACGCAACCTGAGGACAAAGGGAGGCAGTTCCAACTAGAGATGTTGAGACTAGAACTGCAGATGAAAAATGAAGCAGAAAAAGAGAAAAGTAAACTTGAGGTAGAGAAGGAAAAGAGAAAACTAGACTAGAGGTAGAAAAAGAGAAAATCAAAGTGGAGCAAGAAAAAGAGAAAACAAAACGAATGGAGATAGAAACAAATAGAGTTGTGGCAGAGCGTAGTATTGAGCGTGGGTTGCCAGAGAGCGCCTCACACGTGTCACATACACTGGATAATAGAGTTGGGGAAAAAGACATTCAGCTGTTTGTGCCAGAGGAGTCCGAGAGCTTCTTTGAACACTTTGAGAAGGTAATCAACATCAAACAGTGGCCACAGGAAGAGTGGGCCCAATTGGTTAAGTTACGACTGGCCAGTGCTGCCAGAGAGGCATATATCCAGTTGTCTTTGGAGGAATGCCAGGATTACTGGACTGAGAAGAACAGCGTATTGCATTATTTTCCTATAAATGTAATGGACTGGGTTACATGATGAAAGATTGAAGACATGGTAAGAGAGATGTGACCCCTGACAATGTGGGACCCCCGCAACTCATGTGAGAGTTTAACAAAGGACAGACCACAGAAAGTGAACTTAGTGAACGAGAGGTATGGATCGTTCACATATACAGGTTGGGTCAGCATAGGAGACCAACCAGAATTTGAAGTTAGTATCCTCAAAGATACAGGAGCAAATCAGAGCTAGATTCTGAAAAGCCTGATCTGGGATGATCGACTTTTAGCTGGCTGTCTGAAAATTAAGGTTCATGGGTTATTGTCGGAGTGAGACATGCCCATGTGAGCTGTCAGACTGAAGTCAGATTATTTGTCGGCGGAGGTGATGTTGGGAGTGTGTCCCGACATACCTGTTCCAGGGATAAAAGTGATCCTGGGTAATGACTTGTTCGGGTCGAAGGTGTTACCGGAACTCATAGTGAAAGTTGTGCCATAAGGGTTCCAGAAGGGCCACAGTACTGATGGGACACCAGACAGAGTATACCTTTCTAGCATCCTAGAGAATGAGTCAAAGGACAGCCAAGTCATTGTGTACCCTGCCTGTGTAGTGGCATGGTCAGAGGTTGCCGACAAGGGAGACACTGGAGGTGAGGTGACAGTGTCGACTTCACTGAGGGAAGAGACCGACGTGGAGATAGCGTGGCTGTTTAGTGAAGGACCAGCTCGAGAAAATGAGGGCATGACGAGGTCAGAGGTGAAGATGACCCTGCCGGAAAAAACTAGTGTGAACAGAGTGGACCTAGAGCAACAAGTACGGTTGAGTACAGCCGAGTGTAGTACAGTACTTGAGGAAGCCTTGAGGGAACGTGGAAGAGTTGAAGGGGAAGAATTGGAGTTGCGTAGTAAAGCAGAATGAGAGAAGGGCATGATAATGTCGCAAGCATGGAGAGAGAGAAGAAAGTCGAAGGTTCGACGGAAGTCGAAGGAGATAAAGTTACAGATAAATGTGGAGATGAAAGAAGGGATCGTCGGTGAAGACGAGAGAGTGAAGTATGATGACAAGTGACGGACGAATGATGGTGGTAGATTGAAGTATGAGGATGATGAACCGAAGTATGAGGACGACAGAGGAGGAACCGATAATAGATGTCTAACACTTTCTGTGTGGAATGCAAAAAGAAGACGAAGGGGAGGTGGAAATCAGTAAGCTAGAGAGGGTTGAGCGAGGGAAGGTGTCCAACACATACAGCCTGGCCAAGGTGAGAGAGAAGTTTGGTCATTTAGAGGATGATCATGTGTCCAACAGATGATGCAGGCGATGAGTCACAATAACGTGGCTAAAGTATGTTGACCAGACCACACACTAGAAGGTGAAGGGACGACGACGTTTCGGTCCGTCCTGGACCATTCTCAAGTCGATTGTCCAATCAACTTGAGCATGATCGACTGCAATATATATGTTTGTTATCCCTAACCTATCCCAATATCTTCTGTTTTGGGTTGGTTATTTTTTCTTGACTTCATTGCCAAGCAATGTTAATTAAAACATACAAGAACATTCATTTATTAGAACTATCATATTCATTGTCGATAACTTAAAACTTCAATTACCTCTAAAAAAAAAAAAAAAGAACTTTGAGACTGCTTCAAAATTTCAATTTCTGACCGATTCTCACCATTTTTACATATATCTTGAGGTTATCTTGAGATGATTTCGGGGCTTTTAGTGTCTCCGCGGCCCGGTCCTCGACCAGGCCTCCACCCCCAGGAAACAGCCCGTGACAGCTGACTAACTCCAAGGTACCTATTTACTGAAAGGTAACAGGGGCATAGGGTGAAAGAAACTTTGCCCATTTGTTTCTGCCTCGTGCGGGAATCGAACCCGCGCCACAGAATTACGAGTCCTGTGCGCTATCCACCAGGCTACGAGGCCCACTGTGCAAAGTGTTTAGTTCTAAAGTTTCCTCGCTTTCGTTTAGTCATAAATCAATTACTATTTGAGTTATTAATTTTTTGTATCTAAATTCTGCATATTTCGATGGCCATATGGAAAAAATCGTTTACAGTAAACTATACTCTCAAACAATATTTTGCAGCAAGGAAACTGAACTTTATATGCCATTCTGAGACCACAATGAATAAAATACCATTTGGTGACATTTTAATATTTTTAACCTTAATTTGAAATTTTAATTTTTTTTATTTATTTATTTTTTTTTTATTTTTTTTCTGTTCATGGAATAATGTTAATCTATTAGGAAAAGTTGGAGCATTTACCATGAGAATACTACTCATAAAAGAATTGTGTTTGAGGAAGTTTCGGTGCACCATCACCGGGCCCTTTAACTTGGTGAAGAGTGAGTTTGGAAGAGCCCGACTGGAGGACCTAGGTTATGTGGTAGGACAAGGTCAGGTTGCTCCAGTGACGACAAAGGTAGAAGCCATCGATAATTTCCCGGTACCGGAAGGAAACAAAGAGTTGTTTAGGTACTTTAGAATGATTGGATACTACAGGAGTTTCTGTATGAATTTTTCCACCATAGCCACTCCTATGATGAGTTTGTTGTCTAACAATAAGACGATGGAATGGAATGGAGTAGCCCAAGAGGAGCTTGATTAAACCAACAGATTATTGACCGAGGCGCCTGTATTAGTGTCGACGGATTATGGAGCACTGTTTGCGTTGTTTGTGAATGCCAATGATGTAGGAGCCTGAGATGTATTGACGCAGCAAAAGGACGAAATATGTCGCCCCGTGGCTTTCTTCTCCATGAATTTTGCAAAGCATCAGAGATCATACAGTATGGTAGAGAAGGAGACATTGGCATTGGTCCTGGCACTCAAGCATATTGATGAATACGTAAGTGGGGAAGGATACCCAGTTACTGTGTATACAGATCATATTCCCCTAGAATTGCTGAGTAAGATGAAGTACGCAAATGAGAGGTTAACTAGTGGTTCCTGTTATTTCAAGAGTATAACCTGATCATGAGACATGTAAAAGAGCGAGATAAAGTGGTGGCTGACACCTTGACACGAGCCTAGCCACTGAGAATAACTCTAAAGAAATCAGGAAAGGGGAATGTTATGACCCCAGTTTGCCTGGAGAAAGGAGTCCACCTGATAAGAGTTACTCTGCTTTCTGGACCAGAAATTAAGAGGTCAGTGGAAGATATGTATGCAATATACGTCAGTGAGTGATTTAATAATACAGGCAGAGAACAAGCATCTTTTCAATGTTATTGGAAATAGGATGTTGACAGTTTGGGACGCTATGTGACGTTAACGGTCACAGTAACGTCATTTGAGTTGCCAGAGTCATCAGAGGTAGACGTGTGTTCATGTATCCTGGGAATATTGAAGAATACGGCCCTGGATGAATTGTTTGAGTGCCAGCTACAGTGCATAACTGTTGAGGAAGCTGCTAAGGGCGTGACACACGTAACCTCTCAGTATTTATGAAGATTTGGAGACTACCTCAAGCCGAGTGGTGGTCGTGTCTGTGTGGAACTCTAAATAGTTGTATCCTCAGGTGGAGGAGGATAAGTATGTGACTTTGTGTGGAACTTGCCAGGCGAATGTGTGGGCCCAAGTCACGAGCAGAAGAGCTGTTTAAGTAGATTTCGTGGGACGTCTCAGAGGACGCCATCTTGGAGCGCCCCCCAAGCTACAGATTCTATGGTAAGCTCCTTTATCCGTTGAAATAGTGGTTGCCTGCGCTAGATCGTGTGCCCAGCGATCATGGCAAGTGTTTATGCAAGTAGGATTCATATTTTTTTTTGCAGACAGTGAGTAAAAATAAGCTGTTAAAAATAAGCAGATAAGAGAACATGCTGAAGGGAGGAGTGATACACCTTCTCTCGAGGAAGTGCAGTGTGGATAACTGAGGGGTGGAGGCCCCCCTGCGTCGTGACCAGGGCAGAGGTCCAAGCATCGTGTCAAGACATGTTTCCAGTACAGACTCGCCCAAGGATGGGGAGCACCACAGTTGGGCCGATGCAGAGGAGGGGTAAGAGAAGGGGATGAGGAGGAAGGGGAAGAGGAGGCGGGAGAGGAGGGGTAAGAGAAGGGGATGAGGAGGAAGGGGAAAAGGAGGCGGCAGAAAGGAGAGGTAAGAGAAGGGGATGAGGAGGAAGGGGAAGAGGAGGCGGGAGAGGAGGGGTAAGAGAAGGGAATGAGGAGGAAGGAGAAGAGGAGGCGGGAGAGGAGGGGTAAGAGAAGGGAATGAGGAGGAAGGAGAAGAGGAGGCGGGAGAGGAGGGGTAAGAGAAGGGGATGAGGAGGAAGGGGAAGAGGAGGCGGGAGAAAGGAGAGGTAAGAGAAGGGGATGAGGAGGAAGAGGAGGGGAAAGAGAAGGGGGATGAAGAGGAAGGGAAAGAGGAGGGGGAGAGGGGAGGGGTAAGAGAAGGGGGAATGAGGAAGGTGAAGAAGGGAGGTGGTAAGAGAAAGGGAAAGAGAAGGGGGATGAGGAGGGGGAAGAGAGGGGGGATGAGGAGGAAGGGGAAAAGGAGGGGGAGGGGTAAAAGAAGGGGAATGAGTAGGACAGGGAAGAGAAGGGGAGGGGTAAGAGAAGGGGAATGAGGAGGAGGGGGAAGAGGGGAGGATGGAAGAGGGTGGGAAAGGGGGGATGGGGAGGGAGTTTAACGGGACCTGTGTGACTGCTAGTGCCTATACACATTAAGCCTACAGAGTTGCCATAATGAGTTAGGACGCTGGATTATACAGACATGTCTTGGTAGATGACTATGGTGTGTTCATCTTCATAAAATACATCAAGAAAAATAGAGAATCAGATATTAATGTTTTAAATAACTTTATCTCTGATTTTACTTCTGAATTAAATTAATATTATAAATTGATCAATGGTTGGTTCAGACAGTCATGAGGCGCTCACCAGGCAATGGTCAGTACCCAGCTGACCATCCCCGTGGTGGGCCTGTGTTTATATCCGCGTAGAGACTACCATAGACCATGGTGGAGGGTCATGTGCCCTCTCCATCTGGTTTGGTCTTGGTAAGCTCTACGCTGTTTTTGTGGGCAGGGGAACTGGTATATATTTGGGATGGGACTGCTGCTCTGCTGTAGGCATAAGGGTTCTTCGGGATCATTTTAAGCCTTTTGGGGGCATCTCAAGTTCCAAGGGTGGTGTGCTTTGGAGCAATTTGGACACATAGCTTGAATGGGCTAGTTAGCATTGTGTTTATCAAAGAATATTTTCGTGTCGTGGGGCAGGCTGCAGACTCCACACCTCACTGGGCGTTGGCTGCCGTCCCTGTTATGTCCAAATCTCTGACGTGTGAAGCATCTGAGGGGCAATGTGGTGTAGGGCTTGTGATGGAACACGCCCCAAATGCCACGATCAAGTTTTTTGGGAATCCGTCTATTTACTGTGAGAAGGACTTGTGGGGTTTCGTGCTTTGTGAATTTTTCCTGGCATATTTCTGCTGACACCACATAATTCAGCTTTTCGAAATGAGAAAAGGCCATGTGCATGAGACAGTGGAGGACTATGATTTTCCTTATTTTGTCCTCTGCCTTGATTTTGTCGCATTTCCTGTAATTCTTAAGAATTGTTACAGCTGTCTTATCTTTGGACTTCAGAATATATTCGCCAGACTGTTTGGTTGTTGTTGTTGTTGTTGTTGTTGTTTTAGATTTAGCTACTCAGAACAAAATGTTCATGTAGCACGGGGCTATAGTGAGCCCATAATTGAGTACAGTTATTCGCGATAACCTTGTTACTGAGATATTTGAGTAAAAGTTTTAAATGAAGGTGGGGATTTCTCCTTTTTCCCCTTTATTTTTAGCTTCTGTTTTAGCGAACTGGTTTTAGTCTTATTTTAATAACATTATCTTGGTGGTGTATATAGATGCACAGTGTTCACTAGTGTGTCACATTTTTCAACTGCTTTTCTAATCATTGTAGTCACTGTGGAATCTGCATCTAATGCATCTGCTGTTATTGGATTAATGATGAATTTGATGCGCAGGTCTTCAGTTGCGTCACATTCCAGTAAGTAATTTAATAGTGGTGCCTCTGCATCTGTTCAGCAGATATGATACTCTTTAACTATTGAGTTTATTACCACCCAACAGCTCTTGTAACCAACTCTGAGTCTGTGTATGGCTACTGCAATGTCTCTGGATATGTTTTTACCAAGCTTGAAAGACTAGTACACAGTGCTTTGTTCTAACCACATCGCAGTGGATTTTCCTTCAGCTACTTTGGGTATGTTGGGAAATTTTGATAGTTGGGAGTGTTTACTTCTTGATTTACTCCTTAATCTGTGAAAAACTTGGAGGGATTTTAACTGTATAACAGGTAGAGCAGTGAGTGTTTTTGCTAGTGACTCTGCCTTTGCATTACCATCTATGCCAATGTAACTTGGTATCCAATTTAGGGTAACTGATAGCCCTAGATTGTGCACTTCTTTTCCAAGATGTAGGTTTTCTGTGATAAGTTGTATATTATCACTGTGCTGGCTGGATAACAAGGCCTGGAGCGAAGATTTAGAGTCGGTATGAATGATGACATCATGTAAATTATTCTCAATTAAATAGTTTATGGCCTCCTTTAGGCATATAATTCTGTTTGCAATATTAAGCACCCACTATTCATGCTCCAGTAAGCTTCATGGATGGTAGTGTAAACTGCTGCCCCAGCAGAACCTCTTTCTTGATCAACTGATCCGTCTGTGAAGATGTGAGTCGTTGTAGGTCTCGAGATGGTTTCCATTTGTTGGTCTATGACAGCTTTGAGCCTCTGCGTGTCACATGCTGATCTTTTAACTGATAATCCTTCAATGATTATCTTTAAACTCGATTCTTCCCCCAGCAGTAGTCTGCCGAAAGTGTTGATATGGTCAATGTCTCCATTGTTTTTAATGGTCCGTTTCAAGTCAACTTTCTCTAGAATCTTGACTAGATTATCCGTCCATGCACTTGTTATATACTGAAGGTTTTTGTAAAGCGATCTGTGTATGCTGTCTTCGATTGACAGTCTGGCGATGGTTCCAACAAGTCTTACTGTTATGGTGGCTATTCTTTGTTTTATCCTATTTTCTAAGGCTGATAAATTGGTTTTCATTCTTAGATTCTCTCGACGCGTCCATATAGGTGCTCCCAGCATTATTCTGAGAGCATTATTTTGAGACACTTCCAGTTTCTCCCATTGGTTATCACTGAGGGATGTAAGAGCAGGAGTGGCATAGTCAATGAGTGACTTAACTGCTTTAACGTAGTACATTTTGAGTACAGGTAGAGATGCACCCTCTCTAAGACTGGTCAGAGAGCGCAAAGCTGAGTTTCTGGCTTTACAGTGTTGCCGAAGATATTCAATTTCTTGAGTGAATTTCACCTGTCTGTCTATTATGACTCCTAGGTATTGAAAAGAGGTAACTCAATTTCATGTCCTTGTATTGCGAGTCTGATGTCTGTTCGGTTTGTTGTTGTTTAAGATTCGCCACTTGGAACCAAAAGTTGCAAGTAGCAAGGGCTATGGTGAGCCCGTAGTGGACTTACCTGGCACAGGAGCTATAACAGCGGGGCTATAACTGTGGACTGGACTGTTCGGTTGTTGTTGTTGTTTAAGATTCGCTACTCAGAACAATAAGTTCCAGTAGCACGGGCTATGGTGAACCCGTAAGTGGAGGCTCTTTGGAGCCATTATCTGTATCAGTGGCTGATACTAGAGATGTGGCGATGGATGGGGGTCTTCTTGAGGGTTTTCAGCCTGGAGGGCTGGCTATACCAGTAATGGAGCTGGTGGGGTTAGTGTAGACCTCTAGGTTTTCCGTTTTTTTTTGCCTGCGACTTTGGCTGAGCAGTGCTGTGGTTAGAGTTTGGTGACGTGGCCTCCATGAGGAAGTCTTGAACCGTGTAGGTGTCGTATTTGTGATGCGGCGGTGGAGCTCCTACTATGATTTCCTCGTCTGAGGAGTCCGTAACCTCCGTAGTGGGCGTTTTTGTCTTTCACCTCGCAGCCTTAGGTAGGCTTAGGTGTCGTTGGTTGGTGGTTGTAGCTATTTCAGGAGCGCTGGTGGTGCTGTTATCGTTTGTAGGCAGCACGTCTGCTAGCGCGGCTGCTGAGATAGTGATGGTAGGAGTATTGGGAGCTGGAGAAGGAATTACCTCTGTTTGTGTCGCCCGGGTCATGGGTGGTTCTGGAGTCGGTGTTGAAGTTGACCACTTGGTCGTCCTGGTGGTAGTCTCCGGAGTGATAGAGGAGGCAGTGAGATTTACGCTAGTGGCTATGATGGGGGCCAGGCCATTGTCTATGTATAATGCGTTTAGTTCACTGACAAAGCGCTGGTTGTCTGGTCCTGTAAGCCTTTCCGCTAGTTTAAGAAGACCAGGGATAATGCCTGCACGTGATGCAGGGGGCTGTGAAGGAGCCTGTGGGACCTTGGGGACCTTGGGTCCCCAATGAGAAGGCTGTGTCGCCTGCTGGGAGGAGCCACATGTTGGTAGGACTCTCACTAGTCGACCGGAAAGTCTTCTGGTCGACTAGTGAGAGCTAAGGTGGTGAGTTGAACGCTTGGGGCTCTGGTCGAGGAGGTAGAAGAGTTGTTTCTTTTGGCTTCAACCTGGGCCTTGATGATTTCCTGTCTGCGGGGGCAGCGGTTGGAAATTGCGGGGTGATTGCCATCAAGCAGGCAATCATGGACTGTTGCCTTGCATATGGAGTAGTGATGGTCCAGTGCGCACAGGCTGCACCTCTGGACAGGGTGCTGACACTTGTTGGTCGGGTGGGAGAGCTCGTAGCACTTAAAGCACTGCTGGATCTCATGGTATCGTTCCTTTTTTATTTGGTGGGGTGGTAGTTTTAGGTCGAAGCAGTAGAATCCTTGTGTGGCAGCCTGGGTGGCCGCAGCTATGGTGGTGAACGTAATCTTCATTGATGTTTTGTCGGTGATGCAGAACTCTAAGTTGAATACCGACAGGTTTGGATTTTCTTCCTCGATATTGTTTATGATATGATGTTGAGGTCGCTCAGCGATCCACCGGCTGGTCCTGCTGGTAAAAACAGTTCTTCCGGCCAGGAACTGACGTGGGAAGTGAGGATGTAGGTAGTGCTCTTTGCGAAGAAAGGCATCGTTAGTGAGGAGTTTTTCTAGCTCCTCTTCACATGAAAAGTAGAGCACGATATCTTCACCTTCCTGACTAATGTCAGCGGGTTTGCGGCCAGTTTCGTCCTTCAGGACCTTTAAAGTATTGCTTCTTCCGATAACATGACCGTCAAGTAGAGTAGCTCTGACCTTAAGACGTTTGGGTCGCATTGTGACCACACTGCGCCTTGTGATGTGTTGGCGGGAGATGTCTCCCGTCCTGTGTCTCTCCGCTGCTAACACAGCCGGGACTGCTGGACTGTTCGATTGATTGATAAAGATTAAGCCACCCAAGAGGTGGCACGGGCATGAATAGCCCGTAAGTGGTACAATTTTTTTTTTTTTCCCCAGTGTTCTGAGGTTGCATTTAACCATCAAGCTGTTATCGTGGGGGAGGATACTGCTTCACAGTCTTTATGAGGGTGTCCAGCTGCTGGACACCTTTGTTGACCAGGAGAGTGGCTGTGTTGATGGCTTCAGGGTGGCCACTGCATGATTCAGGAACTCTTAAAGCTCTTCTAAGGTCATTGGTTGCTTCACATTCCAGAAGATAGTAAAGTAATGGCTTTTCTGTGACAGTTTGGCAGAAGATGCACTCTCTCTCTGTCGGGGTTCACCAATCTCCCAGTTGCATCTGTAACCTAGACGTAGTCTATATAACCTAACTGCTATTTCCCTGTGGATTCCTTTTGGGATATTTAACCTTTCTAATTTGGTTGCCTGAAGATACCATGTTGCAGATGGCGAACCTTCAGCTATTCTCTGGTGCAGGTCGGCTTTGTTGAGATGTGAGAGTTTTTTGGTGATGATGTTTTTTATGTTCTCTAGGCTGGGTTGAATTGTTTTATGTATCACTGGATGACGAGTTGCCAATTTAGCAATTTCATCAGCTTTTTCATTAATGGGATTCCAATATGGGATGGGATCCAGTTTAAAGTTATGTTGAGGCCTTTGCCTTTAGCGACTGCTCCTTGATACAAAATGGTGGTAATTATTTCCACATTATCTTTCCACTGTTTTTGTCCTAGTATTTGAAGTGCAGCTTTTGAGTCTGTGTGTATGATTGCATTTTGAGTGTTTTGTGCAATCACATATGCGAATGCCTGTTGTATGGCGAACAGCTCAGTTTGGGTTGATGATACTAGTCCTCCCAGTCTCCAATATGCCTGTACGCTGGTCGTGTAAAGAGCAGCGCCAGCACTTTCATTTTCTGTGTCCACCGATCCGTCTGTGAAGATGTGGGTGGCTCCTGCTACTGCTATGCTATACATTTGCTCTTCTATTATGCGCCTTAGGATTGTCGGATCATAGGCAGCCTTTTTCATTGGGAGACTTTCTATTACTATTTTGAAAGTAGGCTCTTCCCACGGCGCGGAAGGAGTGTAATTTGGGTGTGGATGATCACCCTCTCTATTAAGAATCATGTTTTTTAAATGTAGTCTGTTTAGGGCTTTTCCTGCTCTTGCAACCCAAGAGTTTCCATTGTTTTGGCCTAGTCCAACCACCAAGGCCTGCCGTACTGGGATTGGATCAGAAGAAATAATTATCTTACTGATAATTGTAGCTGCCCTTTGTGATATTCTTTCTTGTAGAGAGGGCAAACCCGTCTCCAGTCTAAGAGTTTCAAGCCTGGTTCACATGGGGGCTCAACCAATACCAGATACCATTGCGAGGTCAGGTACATACATATTGGTGAGGTGTAAAAGGTAAGAAGCATAGATCAATAACGTATACATACAGTTAGGTGAGGAGTAAGAAGTAAAGGTTAGAAGCACATACAAAGATTAGTTAGGTGTAGTGGGAGAAGCCTTTTGGGCATTGTCATCAACGTTGGCATCTTCACGTTCCGGTCTTGTTCTCACTCTCATGCTGGGTTGAGTGAATAGTTCCATTATTTGAGTATTTATGGTGGGTTATTCAACGTTTTATGTGAATGGCTTCTAGAATTTATAATCTTACACATAGGGTTTTATGTAATATGTAAGTATATTTATTTAGTATTTATCTTGTTAGTGTGATGTCATGGGTTTGTCTCATGTGATTTTTAGGGGCACCTGATTGAAGTTGATGGGTCAAACGCCTTGTCAGCTTGGTTGACGCATACCTATGTACTTAGATTGAAGGCTTCATCCTTCGTGGGGGCAGGTGTACATATATACCACGTTCGACTTCTGTAAAGGGTTCTCAGTCGGATTCGGGCAGTTTGTAATGGGGTTAATGATCTTCTTTGTTTTATAGTATATGATTGTGTCTAAGTTTTGGTTAGGAGTTTTACTCCGTTGTCGATTATTTCTTATTTCTTTATGTTTACTTTGCGTGGTGGATTTGTAATTTAATTTATTAGAGGTGTTGTGGTTTCTGTTCTTTGTTTATGATTATACCACCTGTTCAAGTGTCTTCTTATATATTAGTGTTTATCTTATGGTTTCTATATCCATTGTTCACCAACACCTGTGTTATCCTTTCAAGCTTCTTACTCACGTTACTCCATTCAGAGCAGTGAGTAAGGGCTCGACGGATAAAAGCGTTGAAAACACTGGCTTTGAATCTTTTGGGTCACTCACTCCTACTGTTTAACATAATCGTATGTTTGTATGCTTGGTATAGACACCAGTGCTCAGAAATGCTCCTATGTTTATTATTAATATATCCAGGAAAGACAGACTGTTAATTTCACTATTTTCATGGGTGGAATGGTAATCCTGACCCCTCTTTCTAGATTGCTTTTCATATCAATTAATTCTTCTAGGTCTTTTACTATTACGAATATGTCATCGACATAACGGCAGTATTCACTTGGCATTAGCCTATTACTGAAGACTCTTTCCTCGATTGTTATAATGTAAAATATTGCAAATAGCACTATAAGAGGGGAGTCCATTGCTACTCCGTCTATCTGTAGATACATGTTACCTTGCTGAATGATGAAAGAAGCTTCCTTTGAACACCTACAGTAATGCCGTTCATTATTGAGGCGTATGAGTGAGAACGCAATTACTGAAGGCTCGAGTGTGGTAGAGTTAACTCTAAAACCTTGGATGGGTCCCAGTTTGGGGCCTCCAGAGCCTTTCAGAGAGCTTAGAAGAGTTCTGGGTTGGTCAACTTTTGTTCTACCGTGGCCGAGTCAGTTAATGCAGGCGTCAGTTACAGAAGGTTCCACACTGAGGCGACGGAGAAGAAAGCTCGCCACTCTAAGGTCACTTGTTGTTTCGGCGAGCCTGGGACCAAAATCCTTGAGAAACCTTGCACATTCTCCCTATGGACCTCGTGTCTCAGAACCTTTCAGAACAAAATTGTAAAGGTGATCTATTTCTGTGTACTTGATTGATTTGTGACTGTGTATTGCCGCAGCTCCTGCTTAACCAACAAAGAGGGGGACTACGTGGCTGCCAAAGTGGATATGAATGTACTCACACCATTCATCAGTCATTTCTCCATAGATGTAGTGTGATTCCATCAGGTCGACCAGAAAGAGCAGGAAACTTAAAGTTCATTAGGTTACTGTGCTCTCTGCTGGACACTGGGAAGATGTAAGGCTCCTTTTAATGATGTCGTTGTCTAAGTCGGGTCTTAAGTGCCAACCCACTTATTTTCTGCAGCGCAGGCTGTGTGATCCATATTCGTCTGCATCTGCCTCACTGCAAATACACCTACATACAATGTGGTTTGGGGTAGAAAAGTGGAGGGCGTCTGCAATACAGAGTTGATGAGGATCAAAGCGTGTGCCCTTCACAGTCATAGGGACTGCCAAAATAACGTCCCCTGCATGGGGAGCCTGCACAGATGTGAGGTGAGCATGATCACAGGGAGTTAGTGTTGCCTCCAGCAAAACTGTTGCATCTTTCTGTACGATGTGGCTGTCCCAGCTAGATAATTTGTTGGCATTCAGTATGGCTGGTCTGAGTGCTAGGTCTGCCAGGGTACCTCATTTTGTGTTACATTCTGTGTAGTGGGGGTCATGTCCCAGCTGAGTTCCCACTTTGTGTGCAGGGCAATATCATTTTGTTATGGACTTACATTGTGTAATTTATTTAATTTTTTCTTATTAAATTGATTAAATATCCGCCCCTTTACATACAAGTAAAATCATTCCCCTTCTGTACACCATCATCTCTTTTCTTGGCCCTTCACTACATTACAGGGAAATACTGGCTTGTAAATAGGGTTGTATTCTGCTTCAGTGGACATGTTGACCAACATGTCTCCCGTCACTGCTGATGCCATCAGGTATGGTTATATGTGTATGTCAGTAGCAGTAGCTGAGAGAACACTAACCCTGACACACCCCAGATACCTCATACCTCCAATGAAAAATCAAATATACAAATTTCAGGTGTAGTGAGGAGTTGATGCTGCTAAAACTAATGAGGACCTGCAGTTGTTGCAACCAAGAAATTTTCAAAAATATTCTACTTAACAAATAAAGCTAGGCCTATCACACTTATGTATGACACTCATGTAACTCTACGAAACTTCTGGATGTTCCTTGGTTACCTTGAGGTGCTTCCGGGGCTTAGTGTCCCCGCGGCCCGGTCGTCGACCAGGTCTCCTGGTTGCTGGACTGATCAACCAGGCTGTTAAACGCGGCTGCTCGCAGCCTGACGTATGAGTCACAGCCTGGTTGATCAGGTATCCTTTGGAGGTGCTTATCCAGTTCTCTCTTGAACACTGTGAGGGGTCGGCCAGTTATGCCCCTTATGTGTAGCGGAAGCGTGTTGAACAGTCTCGGGCCTCTGATGTTGATAGAGTTCTCTCTCAGAGTACCTGTTGCACCTCTGCACTTCAACGGGGGTATTCTGCACATCCTGCCATGCCTTCTGGTCTCATGTGCTGCTATTTCTGTGTGCAGGTTCAGGCTGGTTCAGGCTGGTTCACGCACAACAAGGTAACAAAAAATCGTTGGATCTCTTCGGATGCATAAAATATAAAACCTAATAGGAAACATACAATGAAAAAACTGTGCATTAACAGATACTCTACAAAATGTAGTTTGGCACAAACTTTGGGAGTTACGGAGGGAGAGATCCGGGCAGAACTTCAGCAGGCCGTACACAGCCTCTACGCTGCCAGCTTCCACTGCCACGTGAAGAGCTGTATTTCCTGCCGGGAGAGAAACAATAGCATGAAAGTAACTGTTAGTGGAAACAAATTTTGCATTTAACTGAGGCTATTCACCAGTTTTTTTTTTTAACGTGCTATGATTAATTTAACAATTATTGTAATAATAATAACCATAGTAACGATACTTGTTATGGTATTGCGGAATTGAATTGTTTGTGAGTGCTCGAAAAAATATAAATAGAATCTAAAACGGAAAGAAATTATTTATTCTAATGAAAAAAAATCCTATCACAAATGGAACGACTTGAAAGAGTCGTTCAAAAAAAAACAATGTCGTCTATTTCTTTACCAGGCCCATTTGTGACTGTTAGCTGTGTAATGCTCAATATTTTGGCAAGTCCCAAATATTAGAAGATTGAACTAATTAAATAGATATATCATAAGAGCAAGGAGACTGCCAACTTGCTCATGAGGAGCTCTCCTGATACCAAACAAAACTCCTTGAAAGAGGATAATATTTTATGCCTTCACATGACCACTTTGAGACTGTCAGCTCCAACAAATTCAATATATTGGGAAAGCAACAACATCCCTTTTAAAACGCCTAACACTGTACAAGCAGCAAGGACCTATTGAAGAACATATACTCACTAAACATAACCAGACCATCACCAGAGATATACTCACTAAACATAACCAGACCATCACCAGAGATATACTCACTAAACATAACCAGACCATCACCAGAGATATACTGTTACGAACCCGGATCTAGCGTCCGAGCACGGAGCAGTGACGACCACGCCATCTGTGGGTCAGCTCCCGAAACCCCCTCCAAACAGACGACGACACCTGGTGAGGACGACGTGTACTGGCTACGAGGGCCAGTTTCCAGTCCCGTTCAGCGCTCAACACAGCCGCTGCTGACCTCTGGTGAGGTGGTGCTCAGACAACAGCGCCATCTATGGAGTGGATATGTCGGGCGTTTGTGTCTGAGCCTGTAAGTGAGGTGTTTTAGTGCCCCTGTTATTGATGACGTGTCTGCTTACAGAGTCGACCTGGGACTGCTGTGATGGAAGTTGAGTCAGTCTAC
This sequence comes from Procambarus clarkii, assembly GCF_040958095.1. Classification (NCBI taxonomy): domain Eukaryota; kingdom Metazoa; phylum Arthropoda; class Malacostraca; order Decapoda; family Cambaridae; genus Procambarus; species Procambarus clarkii. The sequence goes on along the minus strand of NW_027189180.1, from coordinate 861,588 downwards.
CCAAGGCAGCCGTCTCCATACCTTGTGCTTTGCTGCAGCAGCTGTGAAGTCGGCCCCCCGGAAGAACACTGTGGTGTTACCCTGCCAGTGGAGTGGCAGTAGAAGGATTACCCGGGACCGACTGCTGGAGACGATTATCCACTGGGGTATTGAGGACAGGAGAGTGATTTGTGGTATCACACGAGGCTCCTGACTAGGGCGTTACCCAAATATCGCTCGTGGAGTGGCCTTACCAGTGTTGCTGGTCCGGAACCTGCCAGCAGACCTGCTGGACTTGTGGTTGACGGCCTCCACGGCGGTGCCCCCAGTGGACCTGTGTTTTGGCTGACCTGTGGCCAGGGTAGGCTCAGCTTGGTCAAAGGATTCGTTGTGAGGCCACGAAAGCACCGAGGACTTGGCACCGAGAGCTTAGATCCAGAGTCTTCAGGAGAAGACGTTTGTGTACAGTGTTAATACCCCCCCCCCCACCCCCGTGTAATCTTTTTATATATTATTTATTGGTGGTGGTCAATATATTATATTAAGTTCTTGCCTTTATTTCCCTTCCCCTTTAAGTTACTTGTGTCACGGATCACATCCCTTGAAAGCCACTACTGGCTTGGGGTCGGATACAACTTCCTCTAACAACATCAGAGTAAGAACCCCGTTGCGTCCCGAGAGGGCCGTAACATATACTCACTAAACATAACCAGACCATCACCAGAGATATACTCACTAAACATAACCAGACCATCACCAGAGATATACTCACTAAACATAACCAGACCATCACCAGAGATATACACACAAACAACACCAAAATAATCGTCAGCACCAACAGACTGGACAACGGCGAGGCATTAAACATAAAGCAAACAAAGCAACACATCAATTGCCAACTAGCACCAAATTACACTCCTGTGGGGAAGTTTTATTAATTTTATTAACTTCATTTAATTCAACATTGTGAAATTAAACTAATTAAATATTTATTTCATAAAGGCTTAGTGAAATCTTAGTGGACTGAATTTTTTAAATTTCACACATATTGATCCACACAGACTATGGGTGTTTTATATTTAAATTCAACTAAACTAAATTAAATCAGTTAGTTAAACTAAGTAAATAATTCAGGTTATTTAAATTGTATAAGTGAATTGATTTAGTAATTATATGGAGCAACAGCTTATCTGTCTCAGAGGCTGTTGCTCCAGTCTGAACACGTATGAGTCCCACAGGCTGGTTACTTCCACATAGACTATGTGGCTTGTGGCGTCACTTCCATGCCGCAATATGTCTAAGTTTAGAAACCCTTAACTCACTGTTTAAATGTAGTTCCAACCTCAGCCTGCCAGAATGTTACATTGTAAAAAATGCATGCAACATTTACAGACATATAAATTCAGTTAAATACCACAATATATTTGTGGAAAAGTCTTAGCCATTGTGGTCGGCTGCCGGTCATACCTCTAACCATGAACTACACTTGTAATGTTGTTGTTGTTAAAGATTCGCTACCTGGAACAAAATGTTCCAAGTAACACGGGCTATGGTGAGCCCGCAGTGCCTTTACACTTGTAAGAAAATGAATGGCCACTCTAATCTTTGTGCTAGAACAGGAAACGAGATACTTCCCGATAATTGACGATGTCGCTGTGAAGTATAACTTTAAAATATCACGTGATTTTACGAGAACTCAGGGAACAAACACAGCGTGTGACTCGACTTGGCAAATAATATGGCTGCTCTCTCAATCCTCCCTCACTCGTTTTGTTTGAGAGATAATTTATACTTTTAGGGAAGGAGTGATATTGATTTTGTATTTATTGTTATATATTATAAGTTAAATATATGTAATGAAAATAAGCATCAATCAGTTCTCAGACTGTATGAATAATATTTTAAATAGACCCATATTCGAATTATTACATATAATTTTGGTGACAACACAGTTCATATGCTTTCATAATGAATATACATAAATTAATTACATCCTCCTATTTAGGAGAAATTTAACTTCAAATTTATTTTAATAATTTTATGAAACAGAAAATATATTTTCCTGGATTATATATAATTAAATAATAATTAAATAAATTTTAATAATCTAGGAGGGGGGAAATTACCACATAATTCTGGGAGGGAGAATACATGTAGGATTCCACTATTTAGGACTCGCTGAACACTATTACTCTTCATCAGAATTATTAAAATTGTTTTAATTTTAATGTGCACTTGTGTGTGGCATTACATACAGGATGGATGTCCCTTATTATAGTTGAGAGTTGTGTAGGTCTCTTCATTACTTCTTCTCCAGCCAACTCCAATAGTGCTAACTTTTCAACTGACATGAGGCTAGTGCTGGCTTTGTACTTCACTTTTACTATCTTCACGAGTCCTTGGCTATCTGGGTGAACAGAGACAATACGGTCTATAGGCCACTCTGAGCATGTGCTTTCGCTGTCCACCAGAACAACATCGACAGGTTGTAACTGCATTATGTTACAGGGGTTGGTAGCCCCATAGTAATAATCATGCAGAGCAGGTAAATACTCCAGATCCCAAACTTCATTCCACCGACTGATTATTCGCAACAGATCTTTATGACGCTGAACAAAGTCGCTCTCCCCAATGTTAGAAGGATCTCTTGGGTCCTCATCAGTGAGGGTCGCAAAAAGGTTGAGAGGTTCTCCATACATCAAATGAGATGGACTAAGTGACTCATGTTGTGAGATGTCATCAGAAAGGTAAGTCAGCGCTCGGTTATTGCCTCTGGATTCAATTTCCGTGACAACGGTGTGGAGTTCTAGTTTTTTAGCATTGCAAGGTTTTCCTTATACAGCATTTCACTGTCCCAACAATTCTCTCATTCAACACTCCATGCCACGTTGCTCTGGGTGGTACAAATTTCCAGTAGCACTGCCGTCCATTCAGGGTAGTGCGAACAACTGGGTGGTCCCAGATCTCACTCAGGCATGTTTCATAAGCCACCAGATTGGACCCGTTGACAGATATCATCAAATTAGGGCAAGATCTGCGTGCAGAAAAACCTGTGGAAAACCTGGATAAATGGTGGCACAAGTATAAAGGCAAATGTAGGCCTTAACAGGGATTTTATCTCTGGTGCCAGTTAGGGATATAGCACCTATGAAGTGAACTCCTGTGGCCTCGAATAGACGAAAGTGCACTACTCGTTCCTTAGGGAAGGGTAGGGGTCCTGGGTATTGAAATACCCGAGCATCGTACCTCCGGCAGGAAATACCGAATTTAAGTATTGACAAGCAGTCTGGCGACTTTGCGGAAGCCAGTACTAATGTCACAAAAAGGTTAGAATATCTAGTACCCCCTCCCCCCATGAACAGTGCAGTGTTCGGGAATGTAAAGTACAAGCAATCTGCTTTTCCAGTGATTCTGCATGAGAAAACAAGGATGTTTTACTTCAAGATTAACATCTTCGTGCTGTAATCTGTGAGAAGTCCTTGTGAAACGCTTTTAGGCATCAGACCATAAATAAAAGAAGGAGAAAATGAACTTTGGAGAGTTAAGTTTTCAATTACCCTCGACAGTGAAGAAAAACGTAAGAAATATTGTGATGATTCTTGTTACAATCATTAATCTTACCCTTTTGGTCATATTCAACAATATATATATATATATATATATATATATATATATATATATATATATATATATATATATATATATATATATATATATATATATATATATATATATATATAATATATAATATATATATTATATATATTATATATATTATATATATATTATATATTATATATATATATATATATATATATATTATATATTATATATATTATAATATTATATATATTATATATATTATATATTATATATATATATATATATATATATATATATATATATATATATATATATATATATATATATATATATATATAGCAGTCTTTCTTGTTAACATATATTATTATCTGGGCAGTCACTGTTGGCATTGAGGCAACAAACATAGGAATGTGCCTCAATGCCAACAGTGACTGCCCAGACAGATACAAGAGGAGTGTTGTTAACGCTTATGTCGACCGTGCCCTCAGCCACAGCTCAGGATGGAAGCAAGTCGATGAAGAACTCTGTAGGGTAAGGCAGGTCCTAGTCAACAACGGCTTCTCCAATGGTTTCGTTGAAGACATCATAAGAAGGAAAGTGAAACATCATGCAACTTCTCAACAGACAACTAACACAACACCTGTACCCATATTAGACTATTTTACAGGAACTTCTTTTCCACAGCTCATAAAACGGAGGAAAGGGTCTTGAAAGATATTGTTAATAGAAACGTTATCCCTACAGACAAAAATCAGAAGATACAACTGACGATTTACTATAAAACCAAGAAAACTGCCAACCTACTCATGAGAAACTCTCCAGACACAAAACAGAACGCTTTGAAAGAGACCAATGTCGTCTATGCCTTCAAATGCCCACTTGGGGACTGTAAGCCTCAAAGAACTCAGTATATAGGCAAGACAACAACATCTCTTTCCAGGCGATTAACGATGCATAAGCAACAGGGCTCCATTAAGGAACATATAATCTCTTCCCACAACTAGACCATCACCAGAGAAGTCTTAACAAAAAAACACGGAAATCATCGATAGATGCAGCGATAGCAGGCGGATTGATATCTGCGAGGCACTACACATCAAGAAGTCAACACCAGTAATCAACAGCCAATTAATGCACAACTATATTCTACCCACTTCAAGACTCTGCACCAATATAGAAGCATCAAGAAGTACAGGCCAATAAGCCCTTTGCAGTTACTTCCATTCTTCCCTTTAACTTACCCAATATTATACCAATTGTTTCGTGTTCTGTCTTGGGTTGAAAGTTTGTTTTCACCTCATCCAAAACTGTTGTAACATATCACCTCACCCAAATGCAGGTATATAAAATGAAAAGCCGTTTGAATTATAGCACAGTTCACCCATTGAGCCAACTGCACGCTGACTTTGTCTCCAGTAGCACAGAGCATCACCTTCACTCACCAGACCACTCCACAAGTGATCATTTGAATTTCATCATGGAATTCCAATTGACTTATAATCGATCCAGCAATGCTGCTCAGAGTAGGAAAAGACCATCGATAATGGATACCAGTTCCGAAAGTGACGGCGAGTGGCATCACGTGAATAAGGCTAACAGGACTACTCCATGACGACCCATCGCCCATTAATCTCTCCAGCTTCTCCAGCTCTCCCAGCGCCTCAGACTAGATCTACGCTTCCAGTCTTCAAAGTGCAGCACACGGAAGGTAAGTCTTCCTACGCTACTGTAGTGGACCTGGAAAAAGAGTACCCCCAGCTCCAGGTCAGAGCAAAACCTAATCTCAAAGGAGAATACATTCTGAGGCCTAAAGACGAGTCGGCCGCTACGATTCTAAAAAATTACGCAAAATGCGAGGAACTGAAACCAGAGGAAAAAATAAGTAAAATCATTGTCCTCCACTATCCCTTGCATATGGCCCTTGGCCATCTCGAAAAGCTGAACTATGTGGTGTCAGCAGAGAGATGCCAAGTACGAACCACAAAACAGGAAACTCGACAAGTCCTTCTCACAGTAAGAGGACGGATCCCGGAGAAACTTGACCTTGGAATCTGGGGCGTGTTCCAACACAGGCCTTACACCCCAGAACCCCTAAGATGCTTCAGATGTCAGAGATTTGGGCATCACAAAGATGGCTGCCAACGCCCAGTGAGGTGCGGAGTCTGCAGCCAGCCCCATGATACAAAAACATGTATTGATAAATTCAAGGCAAACCACCCTGTTCAGGCAAAATGCCCAAATTGTTCCAAGGCACATCATGCCTGGAACTTGAAATACCCTGAAAGGCTCAAAAGGCTTCAAACGAACCCCACCACGCCTACAGCGGAGCCGAAACCCCCACCAAAACGAATACCAGCTCCCATGCCCACTAAAGCCGCGTGGGGTCTACCCATTCAGGAAGAGGGGGCACACGGCCCTTCACCATCGGCCATGGTGAAGGGTGAGAAGACAGTACAGGACAAAAAGAAAGATGGAGGACACAAGAATCATGTTCAAAGCAGTCGGCCTCCCATTTCATCCAGCAAGCACACTGGGGCCATTAGGAGTAGCAATTCCAGTGCCAAAGTTACCACCGAGAAGGGTCTAAAAGCTACTAGGCCCCAAACCTGCACAACATTAAATAGTGCTCCCACTGAACTAGACGCTCTCTGGCCAATGCTCAAAACTTTGGTCACTGAGTTGATCGAGAGTCTGCTGTCTTCACATGGAATCAAGCAAACCACAGAGACTCGGAAGACAATTGAGCACAAGCTCAAAAAATTCGAAGATGTAATATCCACACCGTCAAGACAGCAGGGCCGGAGACACCCCCATAAAAAACAGATACAAAAATCCTCTTCTTGATTCTTCAAAAATCTTCTTGATTCCGACGAGTCCAGCTCGTCGGAAAGCGACATTGATGAGTCAATTTCAGTTCCACTAAGAACCTATACACCAATTGCAACTTCCATGGCGTGTTCATCAGACTCCATGGATACCACGGAATTATCAGCAAATTCCAAGAACCTAGAGGTCTAAAGATCCTGCAATGGAATGCGCAAGGACTACGCACTAAATTGCAACACTTGCAATGCATAGCAGCAACCAAGGGCATAGACATCCTGATACTACAGGAGAGCTTGCTTCGAGCCGGATTAGAACCTAAAATCTCAGGCTATCGAGGCTTCTTCCTTCCATGAATCAATGGGCAATCCAGGGGATGTGCAATCTATGTAAAATGTGACCTGATCTCCAAGTCCATAACCAGCCCACCCGATTGTGGAGCAGGGACAGAGGTAATGGGAGTCACCATTGAGCTAAGACACGACAAACTTGAAGTGTTCAATGTGTACAGGTCTCCACAAGCCGAAATGGATCTCTCTGTGTTATTTGGACACGCGAAAAAAAAAACACAATCATTTGTGGAGATTTTAATGCCCATCATCGATTGACACTGGGCTCGAACAGAACAAATGAAGCCGGCATACACATTACACATCTACTGGACCAGCTTCCAGAAACACAAATCCTAAACAAGAATGAACCTACCCACATCCAAGGAGGCAGATTAGACCTAACCTTCGTTTCAGCCTCCCTAAGAGATGCAGCAACATGGTCAGTTGAGCCCACACTCACAAGCGACCACTATGGGGTTCAAATTGATCTTCAGTTAGACCTACCCACCCCACCTCCGCCTCCATCTGAAACCTTGAACTTTGCTTTAGCAAACTGGGACCGATTTCAAAACCTCATTTCAGAGTGGCAAAGAAACTATGATCTTCCCGAAGACATTAATCAGGCAGAACAAGAATTTATCAAAGCAATTCAAAGTGCAGCCAACCACTCAATCCCACTGAAAAAACAGTCCACCGGACACCATAAAGATCATTGGTACTATTGCGAACGTGTCAAAGAACTCAACCATAGACTCAACAGAACAAGAAAGCTATACAAAAAGCTGCCAAGTGACCGCAACAGGATCTTACTTTGTGAGGTCAAGGAACATGTACATCGAGAGACCAGACAAATAAAAGAACAAAAGTGGCTGGAATGGTGTTCACACCTGAATGAACACACCTCTCTCGGATAGATGTGGCAGCAAATTCACCGGGCCAAAGGGAATAAAACACCTAAAGCTTCACACCCCAAGGATCCTCAACAGGAAGCCGAAGTACTGGCAACCAGGTTTGCAGAGAGAGCAGCCAGCAATCAACTTCCACCAGATGAATTAGCAGTACAGACCGGACTAGAGGAAGAAAGGTGGCACAGAATCCTTACAGCATGTGAAGAAGTCTCTGACACTAATGCCCCCTTCACACTGGATGAGCTCAATCGGGCTAAGAAAAACTCCAAGGATACATCCCCTGGAGCCGACAAAATAACCTATAAAATGATTAGAAACCTCGGCCCAGAGGGAGACGCTGCATACCTAAGGTTAATTAATTTAGCCTGGACTTCTCAAACTAGACCTTCTGCTTGGAATAGAGCAGACATAGTGCCGATCCCAAAACCCAAAGATCCAGCTAATCCCAGGCCCATCTCTCTCCAAAGCTGTGCAGCCAAGACGGCTGACAGAATGGCACTCAACAGACTGGAGTGGAAAATGCCTAAAAAAAAAAACTGCACCATGATATGTATGCCTATAGAAGAGGGGTTGGCACAGTGGAATGTATTACAACTCTGTTCGCCCACTTGAATGACAGACCAGGAATGCGAATATTCCTGGACCTCGAAAAAGCCTTTGAACTGGCTAGCGCCCCAGTTATTCTCTGCTGCGTCATTGACAAAGAGGTCAGAGGCAACCTGCTCTCCTGGACCAAAAACTGTCTCATAAACAGAGAAGCAAGAATAAAACTTCATGGCACAGTCTCTGAGTACAAAAGACATGAAAATGGTACACCGCAAGGAGGTATTCTCAGCCCTCTTCTCTTCAACTGTTTAATGGAAAGAATAATGAGGTTGAAACTCCCACATCACTGCAGGCTGCTAAACTACGTGGACGACTTTGTCATCATCATAAAAGGAAGGGATGCGGCGCGCCTTGCACCCAAATGTTTAGACTGCATCAGTAAAGAGGCAAAACAGATTGGGATAAAAGTCAACCCCTCAAAGTCAAAGGCCATGTCCATAAAAATAGCGAAGCCCAACATCCAACTCACAGTACAGGGTCAACCAATAGAATGGGTCAACACCTATCAGTATCTAGGAATCATCCTGGACACACACATGAATTTTAATGCTGAGGTCACATACTTGAGAGAGCGAACTGCGGCCCGG
>NW_027189180.1:795250-850250 GCF_040958095.1 Procambarus clarkii | reverse complement strand
GCAAGCAGTTGGTATGGGACTACACGTGCGTATCAACCCTGGCTAACACCTACATTAACCTCAGTGTTGCACAACCAGGTGGCGCTGCCACCCACAGGGAAGCAGCCAAATCCTGTAAGTATAGAGAACTGGATCACCACTACAATTTTGTCCCCATTGCTTCTGAGACGCTCGGCGCCTGGGGTAAAAGTGCTACCAGTTTTTTGAAGGAACTGGGTTCTAGGCTCATTGAAACAACAAGGGACCCGAGAGCTGCAAGCTTTCTTTTCCAGCGCCTCAGTGTGGCGATACAGAGGGGAAATGCGCACTGCATCCAGGGTTCCTTCCCGCCATCTGAGGAGCTGGAGGAACTCGACAACCTATGACAACCATCTTTGTAACCCATATGTAACTCCTTTTTTGTAACAAACTTCAAATAAAGTAAATATATATGTGTACTTTCAAAAGAATGGGGGTGGTAGGAGAAGATAATATTAGTGTTCAGTGAGAAACCACAAGGTCTCCTCTGAATACTTTTTATTTTCTTCTCCGAGGCTATGGGTCCCCACATTGGCACCAGAGGTGGTACCCTCACAAACTTTAAAAAAAAAAAAAAAAAAATATATATATATATATATATATATATATATATATATATATATATATATATATATATATATATATATATATATATATATATATATGTCTACCTAGTAGCCAGAACGCACTTCTCAGCCTACTATGCAAGGCCCGATTTGCCTAATAAGCCAAGTTTTCCTGAATTAATATATTTTCCTTATGAAATGATAAAGCTACCCATTTCATTATGTATGAGGTAAATTTTTTGTTATTGGAGATAAAATTAACGTAGATATATGACCAAACCTAACCAACCCTACCTAACCTAACCTAACCTATCTTTATAGGCTAGGTTAGGTTAGGTAGTCGAGAAAGTTAGGTTAGGTTTGGTTAGGTAGGCTAGGTAGTCGAAAAACAATTAATTCCTGAAAACTTGGCTTATTAGGCAAATCGGGTCTTGCATAGTAGGCTGAGAAGTGCGTTCTGGCTACTAGGTACGACATATATATATATATATATATATATATATATATATATATATATATATATATATATATATATATATATATATATATATATATATATATATATATATATATATATATATGTGACGGTAACGCGTTGGTGTTCGGCTGTTCAAAGCTAGGGGTATGGCCTCGTCACATAGAATTAAAAAAAAATAGAAAATCTGGAACTTCGTCTGTGGTAAGGTAAGGAGAAGACACACAAAACACAAGTAAATTTTAACAATGGAATTTTAATTATGTTAGATAAACAAAACATGAATAAAATGGACATACAAATTCGTATAATAAAATCAATCAATCAAAATAATAAGAATAATTTAAATGACAAAGGGAAAAGTTACGTTAAGACAAGTGAGCAATAACAAGAAGTGCAAATAACGTAAATATTGGTGCAGGAATATTGGCTTTAAGCTATCACCTCTCTTAGTACACGTAAGCCAAAGCTTTAGTCTACCAGGAAGAAGTGTTAACCGTATGAAAGCACTGAATATTCTGAGGACTGAGGTCGTGGCGGCCCCAAACATCAAGTAGTATGGTGGGTGAGTGCAGTAGCAGCTGGACCGGCGGCCAATCAGCGAGGAGCCGGCAACAAGACAGGTAGTTTGGCGGTTTGAGGTGAAGCAGGTGTTCTTGGCTGCATACGTTTTGCGCTCTGGCAAACCTTGGAGATGTTGTTGTCGTTGTTGGACATTTCTTCCATAGTAGTTTTATATAGATGTTTGGTGATGTTTGGCGATGGTTTGGTTGTGGGAAGAGACAACTCTCTTCCCACAACCAAACCATCTCCAGAGAAATCCTAGTAAACAACACAGAAATCATCGATAGATACAGCGATAGCAGGCGGCTTGACGTTTGCGAGGCACTACACATCAAGAAGTCAACACCAGCAATCAACAGCCAATTATTGCACAACTATATTCTACCCACCTCAAGACTCCGCTCCAATATAGAAGCATCAAGAAATATGGACCAATAGGCTTTCTACAAACACTTCTATTCAATATCCATTGTTTCGTGTTCTGTCTTGTGTTGATGAAATTAATTCCCTATTAATACCCTTGTTCTGTCTTGTGTTGATGAAATTAATACCCTATTAATACCACATTTTGTTCTGTCTTGTGTTAATGCCACATCACCCCTTCCACCTCACTCAAACGTAGATATAAAATCGGAGATACGTAAGTTCTATTCAGTTGTGTATTTGTGAACTAAAGTCTTTGAAAATGTAATAAGTTTTACAAAACGCGCCCGTGTCGCGTCAGACTAGAAATAAAAATGAATTTTGGAGAATTGATTTTTAATTTACCTCCAACAGTGAAGCGTAATGTACGAAAGATTGAGAAAATTCGTGTTAGAATTATTAATCTTACTTTTTCGGTCATATTTAATAATATATGTCTACAGGAAAGACTGCTACCAAAATATACTAATATATATATATATATATATATATATATATATATATATATATATATATATATATATATATATATATAAGGCACAACTCTCCTAAACACGAGAGTGAAGTGTACAACTTTAGAACACTTTCCCACCAGGAGACTCGAACCCTAGCCAGCACAGAAGCCTTCCAGCAACTGGCATAACAGGTACGCCTTAACCCGCTCCACCACCAGCTCAGACCCTTAAAAGAGATGGTAATTTCGGAGTATTTAAATACACCAAAGATCACCACCTCCCAAGAGCACTAGGGCAAGTGAGGGGTCATTTAGACGTTAATTTCATCAAGTCCCTGTTTATATGGGAAGACACAGTGTCTATGCTTAAGGCACAACTCTCCTAAACACGAGAGTGAAGTGTACAACTTTAGAACACTTTCCCACCAGGCGACTCGAACCCTAGCCAGCACAGAAGCCTTCCAGCAACTGGCATAACAGGTACGCCTTAACCCGCTCCACCACCAGCTCAGACCCTTAAAAAGAGATGGTAATTTCGGAGTATTTAAATACACCAAAGATCACCACCTCCCAAGAGCACTAGAGCAAGTGAGGGGTCATTTAGACGTTAATTTCATCATGTCCCTGTTTATATGGGAAGACACAGTGTCTATGCTTAAGGCACAACTCTCCTAAACACGAGAGTGAAGTGTACAACTTTAGAACACTTTCCCACCAGGCGACTCGTTGTACACTTCACTCTCGTGTTTAGGAGAGTTGTGCCTTAAGCATAGACACTGTGTCTTCCCATATAAACAGGGACTTGATGAAATTAACGTCTAAATGACCCCTCACTTGCTCTAGTGCTCTTGAGAGGTGGTGATCTTTGGTGTATTTAAATACTCCGAAATTACCATCTCTTTTAAGGGTCTGAGCTGGTGGTGGAGCGGTTTAAGGCGTACCTGTTATGCCAGTTGCTGGAAGGCTTCTGTGCTGGCTAGGGTTCGAGTCTCCGGGTGGGAAAGTGTTCTAAAGTTATATATATATATATATATATATATATATATATATATATATATATATATATATATATATATATATATATATATATATATATTGGTGTATACTGGCAGCAGGTTTTCTTTCAAACATGTTTCATTGAATATGACCGCATATTCTGTATTTATTATTTTCTGGTTTAGGGCTTCTATCCCTCTAACTATTTTCTTAGCATCAGGGCTTAATTGAAATAGGAGTTCTCCAAAACTCATTTTCGTACTTTTAAGGTGAAGAAAAGAAGTGATTTACTATAGAGTGTATTACACTTATTTGTATAATTTGCACGACGTTTCGAACCTCCATGGTTCATTCTCAAGTGAACAGATCTTACAATACTAGTTGATTTTATACCCGCATTAGGTCAGGTGATAATACAATGAAGGTGAAAACATGGGGGGATACATAAGGGATAAACATAGGGGCTGCAGAAGGCTTATTGGCCCATACGAGGCATCTCCTATCTAAACACAAAGATTAATCCAGTGTAATTGGCCTGTTATGTTGGACATTGTCTTCTGTGTTGGCATCGATATGTTCTTGTCTTGTCCTTACTCTCATGGTGGGTAGAGTAAATAGTTCCGTGATTTGGGTGTTCATGGTAGGTCGCTCTATTCTTATGTGAATTGCCTCAAGAATTTGTAATCTTCTTGAATCTTTGGTTTTGTCTATTATGCACGTATTCTTGTTCAACATTTCTCTTGTTAGAGTAATGTCATGGGCTTGTCTCATGTGATTCCTAGGGGCACCAGATTGAAGATGGCATGTCCAACGCCTCGTCAGCTTGGTCGACGTCATACCTATGTACTTACATTGAAGGTTACATCCTTCGTGGGGGCAAGTGTACATGTATACAACGCTTGACTGCTGTAGAGGGTTCTCCGTCGGCTTCGGGCTGTTTTTGATAAGGAGTTCGGAAGTCTTCTTGGTTTTGTAGAATATTATCAGGTTTATGTTTTGGTTAGGAGTAGTGCTTTTTACTCCTTTACGGATTATTTCTTTCATTATTCTTTCCTCTTTTATATGTTCACTGTGCATGGTTGATTTGTATGTATTGATTCCTACCCATGAATACATGAACAAAACTAGCGACATCCTAAGTGACGACTCCAAATTTCAACGAATCACGAGGAACCCCGTAGAAGACCTTAAGCGGAAAGTAAACAAAACAATTACAGCAATCAACGCAAAGAAAGGTAGTGTGCATTTCAATAAACTTCAAGGCGACTATGGCTTAGGATATGCCTACGGCAATGTTAAGACGCATAAACCAGGTAACCCACTACGCCCTATAATCAGCCAAATACCAACCCCAACTTATCACCTGGCAAAGAAACTCAATGAACTCCTAACTCCATACACTCCAAGTAAGTTTAGTCTACAATCATCAGCAGATTTCCTAGAATTGATCAAATCTACCCAGCCCGATGGAATCATCGCTTCCCTGGACGTTGAATCCCTTTTTACCAACGTCCCAGTCGACACAACCATAGGAATGATACTGGACAGAGTATACAGAGACGAGAGCACCCCCAAATTAGACATACCTGAGCCACACTTGAAAAGTCTTCTCGAAGCATGTACAAAGGAAGCCCCTTTCATCAGTCCACAAGGAGACATGTATTTACAAATAGACGGAGTAGCAATGGGCTCCCCCTTAGGAGTTTTATTTGCTAATTTTTATATGGGAACCATCGAAGATAGGGTCTTCAGTAGCAGACAAAAACCAACTGTATACTGCCGTTATGTAGATGACATATTCGTAATAGTAAAAGACTCAGATGAACTAATTGACCTAAAAAGACACCTAGAGAGAGAGTCAGTACTCCGATTTACACATGAAAATAGTGAAAATAACAGTCTGCCATTCTTGGATGTACTAATAGCAAAAACAGGAACCTCTTTAAGCACCAACGTATATACCAAGCCCACCAACATAGGATTATGCCTGAACGGTAGAAGTGAGTGCCCCCAAAGATACAAAGCCAGTGTTCTCAATGCTTATATTCGTCGAGCGCTTACCCACTGCTCTGAATGGAGCAACGTGAGTAGAGAGTTTGAAAGAGTAACTCAGGTATTGGTGAACAACGGATATAGCAACGCGGAAATAAACGCTGCTATAAGAAGACACTTGGACCGTTGGTATAATTCAGAACCTAGAACAGAAACCACAACACCCCCAATAAAATTATATTACAAATCAACCATGCACAGTGAACATATAAAAGAGGAAAGAATAATGAAAGAAATAATCCGTAAAGGAGTAAAAAGCACTACTCCTAACCAAAACATAAACCTGATAATATTCTACAAAACCAAGAAGACTTCCGAACTTCCGAAATCAAAAACAGCCCGAAGCCGACGGAGAACCCTCTACAGCAGTCAAGCGTTGTATACATGTACACTTGCCCCCACGAAGGATGTACCTTCAATGTAAGTACATAGGTATGACGTCGACCAAGCTGACGAGGCGTTTGACATGCCATCTAAAATCTGGTGCCCCTAGGAATCACATGAGACAAGCCCATGACATTACTCTAACAAGAGAAATGTTGAACAAGAATACTTGCATAATAGACAAAACCCAAGATTCAAGAAGATTACAAATTCTTGAGGCAATTCACATAAGAATAGAGCGACCTACCATGAACACCCAAATCACGGAACTATTTACTCTACCCACCATGAGAGTAAGGACAAGACAAGAACATATCGATGCCAACACAGAAGACAATGTCCAACATAACAGGCCAATTACACTGGATTAATCTTTGTGTTTAGATAGGAGATGCCTCGTATGGGCCAATAAGCCTTCTGCAGCCCCTATGTTTATCCCTTATGTATCCCCCATGTTTTCACCTTCATTGTATTATCACCTGACCTAATGCGGGTATAAAATCAACTAGTATTGTAAAATCTGTTCACTTGAGAATGAACCATGGAGGTTCGAAACGTCGTGCAAATTTTACAAATAAGTGTAATACACTCTATAGTAAATCACTTCTTTTCTTCACCTTAAAAGTACGAAAATGAGTTTTGGAGAACTCCTATTTCAATTAAGCCCTGATGCTAAGAAAATAGTTAGAGGGATAGAAGCCCTAAACCAGAAAATAATAAATACAGAATATGCGGTCATATTCAATGAAACATATATATATATATATATATATATATATATATATATATATATATATATATATATATATATATATATATATATATATATATATATATATATATATATATATATATGTATATATATATATATATATATATATATATATATATATATATATATATATATATATATATATATATATATATATATATATTTATTAGTATATTTTGGTAGCGGTCTTTCCTGTAGACATATATTATTAAATATGACCGAAAAAGTAAGATTAATAATTCTAACACGAATTTTCTCAATCTTTCGTACATTACGCTTCACTGTTGGAGGTAAATCAAAAATCAATTCTCCAAAATTCATTTTTATTTCTAGTCTGACGCGACACGGGCGCGTTTCGTAAAACTTATTACATTTTCAAAGACTTTAGTTCACAAATACACAACTGAATAGAACTTACGTATCTCCGATTTTATATCTACATTTGAGTGAGGTGGAAGGGGTGATGTGGCATTAACACAAGACAGAACAAAGTGTGGTATTAATAGGGTATTAATTTCATCAACACAAGACAGAACAAGAGTATTAATAGGGTATTAATTTCATCAACACAAGACAGAACACGAAACAATGGATATTGAATAGAAGTGTTTGTAGAAAGCCTATTGGTCCATATTTGTTGATGCTTCTATATTGGAGCGGAGTCTTGAGGTGGGTAGAATATAGTTGTGCAATAATTGGCTGTTGATTGCTGGTGTTGACTTCTTGATGTGTAGTGCCTCGCAAACGTCAAGCCGCCTGCTATCGCTGTATCTATCGATGATTTCTGTGTTGTTTACTAGGATTTCTCTGGCGATGGTTTGGTTGTGGGAAGAGATTATATGTTCCTTAATGGAGCCCTGTTGCTTATGCATCGTTAAACGCCTAGAAAGAGATGTTGTTGTCTTGCCTATATACTGGGTTTTTTGGAGCTTACAGTCCCCAAGTGGGCATTTGAAGGCATAGACGACGTTAGTCTCTTTTAAAGCGTTCTGTTTAGTGTCTGGAGAGTTTCTCATGAGTAGGCTGGCCGTTTTTCTGGTTTTATAGTAAATCGTCAGTTGTATCCTCTGATTTTTGTCTGTAGGGATAACGTTTCTATTAACAATATCTTTCAGGACCCTTTCCTCCGTTTTATGAGCTGTGGAAAAGAAGTTCCTGTAAAATAGTCTAATAGGGGGTATAGGTGTTGTGTTAGTTGTCTCTTCAGAGGTTGCATGGCTTTTCACTTTCCTTCTTATGATGTCTTCGACGAAACCATTGGAGAAGCCGTTATTGACTAGGACCTGCCTTACCCTACAGAGTTCTTCGTCGACTTGCTTCCATTCTGAGCTGTGGCTGAGAGCACGGTCGACATATGCGTTAACAACACTCCTCTTGTACCTGTCTGGGCAGTCACTGTTGGCATTTAGGCACATTCCTATGTTTGTTTCCTTAGTGTAGACTGCAGTGTGGAAGCCTCCGCCCTTTTCCATGACTGTTACATCTAGAAAGGGCAGCTTCCCATCCTTTTCCATCTCGTAAGTGAAACGCAGCACGGAACTCTGCTCAAATGCCTCCTTCAGCTCCTGCAGATGTCTGACATCAGGTACCTGTGTAAAAATGTCGTCAACATACCTGCAGTATATGGCCGGTTTCAAGTTCATGTCGACTAAGACTTTTTGCTCGATGGTACCCATGTAGAAGTTTGCAAACAGGACACCTAGGGGAGAACCCATGGCGACCCCATCTACTTGCTTATACATGTGCCCATCCGGGCTCAAGAAGGGTGCCTCTTTAGTACAAGCTTGGAGTAGTTTCCTCAGAATATTTTCTGGTATGTCAAGAGGAGTACAGGCTGGATCACGATACACTCTGTCGGCTATCATTCCGATTGTCTCGTCCACAGGTACGTTGGTAAACAGCGATTCTACGTCCAACGAGGCTCTTATCCCTGTGGCCCGTGTGCCCCGCAGTAAGTCAACAAATTCCTTTGGAGACTTCAGGCTGAAGGCGCAAGGAATATAAGGAGTCAGCAGGCCGTTGAGTTGCTTCGCCAGTCTGTACGTGGGTGTGGGTATCTGGCTAATGATTGGCCGAAGTGGGTTTCCAGGCTTGTGCGTCTAGACATTTCCATACGCATATCCAGGTTTATATTCCCCAATGATCTTTGGCAGGTGGAGTCCGGATTTCTTGGCGTTCACAGTTTCGATCAGTTTGTTGACCTTTGCTTTTAATTCGGCTGTAGTGTCCTTCGTTACCCTTTGGAACTTAGTTTGGTCAGAGAGTATGATGTTCATTTTCGCCAGATATTCGTCTTTTTTAATATATAGTCGCCAATATATGTCATTCTTATGTTCATTATTTTTCAGGGCATAAATACAATGTAAAAAAGTCAATTTTTTCTTCAATGTATCTAAGAGCTCTTCGAGTTGTGAGTCCAGAATTCTTAGATGAAGAATTTAAGAATATTGATTCGATTGGTCTTAAGCTTTGTTACCCACTGAATTTTTTGGAAGTTTGTCGTAACAAAGCTCGTCGTACATATTATAATAATGTATGCAGTAAAAGGATTCGCCCAAAGAATGTGTTATGTTTACCATATTTCTCTGGGTTTGAGAATATTGTCAAGGCCTTGAAACTTTTTAATATAGATGTAATGTTTAGCTACGAAAACACTGTTGGTAAGCTATTAGTAAGGAACAGCCCTCGTAGTGATAATTGCGTCATTTATAAAATACCTTGTAAGGAATGTAATAAGTTCTATGTCGGGCAAACATCTAAAGATTTAAAATGTAGAATATCGCAACATAAATACTCTGTAAGACATGGCCAATTGTCTAATGCTTTGTTTGTGCATTTGTCAGAAAAAGCTCACCAAATTGATTGGGAGAGTGCTTCTTCAATAACAAATTGGAAAAGCACCTATAACAGAAACATAATTGAATCTGCTTTGATACAGATCACCAAAGAAAGTAATTTGAATATTAGCAGTGGCCTATATAACTTAGATCCATTTCTAATAGATCAGCTAAAGGGCGATTTAAGTAGAATCATTGAAAAACATTTGTCTCACTAATTTATTGGTATATATTTACTTCTTTAAGTTATAATTACCTATATATTATGCTTGTATGTCTGCTGTATCAGATGGGCCATTGGGCTACATCGGATGTGTCAATTGGGTGCATCTGATGGGCCAATGGGCCTTCTGCGTTGTCCAAGTATTGTACCTCACCTTACTTCACCTCTCCTTCCTGCTTATTTATACCCATCACTCGATCTGTAAAATGACCTTCTGAAGATGTATTTAATATACGAAAGTACTTAAGGAAATTTCCTGTTTCATTTTTCCTCCGTGGTCTGACATTGTCATATTTATATATATATATTTATATATATATATATATATGTCGTACCTAGTAGCCAGAACTCACTTTTCAGCCTACTATGCAAGGCCCAATTTGCCTTATAAGCCAAGTTTTCATGAATTAATTGTTTTTCGACTACCTAACCTACCTAACCTAACCTAACCTAACTTTTTAGGCTACCTAACGTAACCTAGCCTATAAAGATAGGTTAGGTTAGGTTAGGTAAGGTTGGTTAGGTTCCGTCATATATCTACGTTAATTTTATCTCTAATAAAAAAAAACTAATCTCATACATAATGAAATGGGTTTCTTTATCATTTCATAAGAAAAAAATTAGAGAAAATATATTAATTCATGAAAACTTGGCTTATTAGGCAAATCGGGCCTTGCATAGTAGGCCGAGAAGTGCATTCTGGCTACTAGGTACGACATTATATATATATATATATATATATATATATATATATATATATATATATATATATATATATATATATATATATATATATATATATATATATATATATATATATGTCGTACCGAGTAGCCAGAATGCACTTCTCAGCCTACTATGCAAGGCCTAATTTGCCTAATAAGCCAAGTTTTACTGAATTAATATATTTTCTCTAATTTTTTTCTCATGAAATGATAAAGCTACCCATTTAATTATGTATGAGGTCAATTTTTTTTTATTGGAGTTAAAATTAACGTAGATATATGACCGAACCTAACCAACCCTACCTAACCTAACCTAACCTATCTTTATAGGTTAGGTTAGGTTAGGTAGCCGAAAAAGTTAGGTTAGGTTAGGTAATTCATGAAAACTTGGCTTATTAGGCAAATCGGGCCTTGCATAGTAGGCTGAGAAGTGCGTTCTGGGTACTAGGTACGACATATATATATAAATATATATATATATATATATATATATATATATATATGTCGTACCTAATAGCCAGAACGCACTTCTCAGCCTACTATTCAAGGCCCGATTTGCCTAATAAGCCAAGTTTTCATGAATTAATGTTTTTTGGTCTACCTAACCTACCTAACCTAACCTAACCTAGCTTTTTTTGGCTACCTAACCTAACCTTACCTATAAATATAGGTTAGGTTAGGTTAGGTAGGGTTGGTTAGGTTCGGTCATATATCTACGTTAATTTTAACTCCAATAAAAAAAAAATGACCTCATACATAATGAAATGGGTAGCTTTATCATTTCATAAGAAAAAAATTAAAAAAAATATAATAATTCAGGAAAACTTGGCTTATAAGGCAAATCGGGCCTTGAATAGTAGTCCAAAAAGTGAGTTCTGGCTACTAGGTACGACATATATATATATATATATATATATATATATATATATATATATATATATATATATATATATATATATATATATATATATATATATATACATATATACATATACATATATATATATATATATATATATATATATATATATATATATACATATATATATATATATATATATATATATGTGTATATCACGAAAATAAACACGTATATATATATATATATATATATATATATATATATATATATATATATATATATATATATATATATATATATATATATATATATATATATATATATATATGCAGAATAACCACATATGAAAAATAGAAAATGCTTAACGCGTTTTCGGCTAATTCGCCTTCATCAGAGCAAAGTATGCTGATCAGACCTTTATATCCGCCTGGGCAGATCACCTGACCACCAAAAATAAGTGGAGGAAAGGAATTATAAGAAAGAAGGTAACTGCAGAAGGCCTATTGGCCCATACAAGGCAGCTCCTTTTAATATCTCCAAGTGCCATACGTGTTTAAATGATTGCTATATTGTTTTGACGTGCTATATTGAGGCTTAAATAGGGATCCAACTTGTACATACCGGGGCTCACATTAAGGCTGTTGTTACAATGTTTGATCAGAGCAGACTCGATCACGTTTCGTTCAACAAAATCCTTACTTTTAACAATACATTTTGCCCCTGTGAAGTCGATAGAATGATTACATAAACTGGAATGTAAATACAATGCACTGGATTGCTGGGCTGTACGAATAGCGTATGAATGCTGTTTTAAACGCGAGGAAAGAGATTTACCTGTCTGGCCGATGTAAACACATGCACACTCATTACAAGGGATGGAATACACACAACCTGCTACAGACGAGGGCGAGTTCTTAATTAACATGGACTTAACTGTATTATCATTTTTGAACACTAGATTAATATTAAGGTTCTTCAGGGCTGGGGCAAGATTTACTAGACCCTCGGAATATGGTAATACCAACGAATTTTTCAGTTCTGGTTTCGACTTAGTAGTCTGTTTGTAGAAAGTCCTTTTTGCTTGACCAAACGCAAGATCCAAGATCGATTTTGGGTATTTTAACTTCTTCCCAATTTCAAATATATTTGCTATTTCTTCATCGAAAAATTCCGGACTACAAACTCTCAGTGCTCTGAGAAACATACCAGAAAAAACTGCCCGCTTGACCTGAACATGATGATTTGAATAGAAATGTACATACGAGCACACATTGGTAGGTTTCCTATACACATTGAATTTGAAACTTCTACCAATTCTATGAATCATGATGTCTAAAAAAGGCAGAACACCATTCACTTCGTTCTCAATTGTGAATTTAATTGACGGAACCAGCGAATTGATTTGATTGAGAAAATCAGTTTCGTCATGATTAACCGGCCACAGGCACAAAATATCGTCAACGTACCTGTACCAAAGCAAATTTGAGGGTAAAATCCTGGGAAGGATATTTATTTCGAAACATTCCATGTACAGAACTTTGCTCTGATGAAGGCGAATTAGCCGAAAACGCGTTAAGCATTTTCTATTTTTCATATGTGGTTATTCTGCATACTTGGATCAGTGTTTTTGTGATCATTGTTGCATATATATATATATATATATATATATGTTAACGCATATGTCGACCGTGCTCTCAGCCACAGCTCAGAATGGAAGCAAGTCGACGAAGAACTCTGTAGGGTAAGGCAGGTCCTAGTCAACAACGGCTTCTCCAATGGTTTCATCGAAGACATCATAAGAAGGAAAGTGAAACGCCATGCAACCTCTGAAGAGACAACTAACACAACACCTATACCCCCTATTAGACTATTTTACAGGAACCTCTTTTCCACAGCTCATAAAACGAAGGAAAGGGTCCTGAAAGATATTGTTAATAGAAACGTTATCCCTACAGACAAAAATCAGATGATACAACTGACGATTAACTATAAAACCAGAAAAACAGAAAAACGGCCAGCCTACCCATGAGAAACTCTCCAGACACAAAGCAGAACGCTTTAAAAGAGACCAACGTCGTCTATGCCTTCAAATGCCCACTTGGGGACTGTAAGCTCCAAAAAACCCAGTATATAGGCAAGACAACAACATCTCTTTCTAGGCGTTTAACGATGCATAAGCAACAGGGCTCCATTAAGGAACATATAATCTCTTCCCACACCCAAACCATCGCCAGAGAAATCCTAGTAAACAACACAGAAATCATCGACAGATACAGCGATAGCAGACGGCTTGACGTTTGCGAGGCACTGCACATTAAGAAGTCAACACCAGCAATCAACAGCCAATTAATGCACAACTATATTCTACCCACCTCAAGACTCCGCTCCAATATAGAAGCATCAAGAAATATGGACCAATAGGCTTTCTACAATCACTTCCATTTCAATACCCATTGTTTCGTGTTCTGTCTTGTGTTGATGAAATTAATACCCTATTAAATACCACCTCACCCCATCCACCTCACTCAAATGCAGATATAAACAAATCGGAGATATGTAAGTTCTATTCAGTTGTGTATGTGTAAAGTCTTTGAAAATGTAATAAGTTTTACGAAACGCGTTCAAGTGTCGCGTCAGACTAGAAATAAAAATGAATTTTGGAGAACTGATTTTTGAATTACCTCCAACAGTGAAAAGAAATGTACGAAAGATTGAGAAAATTCGTGTTAGAATTATTAATCTTACTTTTTCGGTCATATTTAATAATATATGTCTACAGGAAAGACTGCTACCAAAATATACTAATATATATATATATATATATATATATATATATATATATATATATATATATATATATATATATATATAAATTTGTGAGGGTACCACCTCTGGTGCCAATGTGGGGACCCATAGCCTCAGAGAAGAAAATAAAAAGTATTCAGAGGAGACCTTGTGGTTTCTCACTGAACACTAATATTATCTTCTCCTACCACCCCCATTCTTTTGTATGTACACATATATATTTGCTTTATTTGAACTTTGTTACAAAAAAGGAGTTACATATAGGTTACAAAGATGGTTATCATAAGTTGTCGAGTTCCTCCAGCTCCTCAGATGGCGGGCAGGAACCCTGGATGCAGTGCGCATTTCCCCTCTGTATCGCCACGCTGAGGCGCTGGAAAAGAAAGCTGGCAGCTCTAGGGTCCCTTGCTGTTTCAATAAGCCTAGAACCCAGTTCCTTCAAAAAACTGGTAGCACTTTTACCCCAGGCACCGAGTGTCTCCTGGATTTTTCTGATGTCCTCCAGGAGGGAGTCTTGGGAACCAGCTAGGGTACCATCATCCAAGAACCAGATGTTAAGTTCGCTGGACAGGACCTCCGTGACTTGTTTGAGGACTAACCAGAAAAGGAGAGGAGCAAGGGGGTCACCCTGTTGGACGCCTTCTCGCGAGTCAATTTCATGTTCGCCAAAAAGTAGCTTAAGGTCCATACTGTAGCATGAATGTACATAAGGGTAGAGGGAAGGGAAATGACTATGAACCGCACGGAGTACAGCATCCCTCCGCACCAAATTGAAGGCATTTTTGAAATCTAGCTTGATAAGGGCCTTTTCGTCTGTGATGTTGGTGATGAAGGCTCGAGCTGCATGGGCTGCCGCCTCACACCCTTGTGGAATGCCGAACCCGAGCTGTTTTGGCTTGAGCATGTTGGCCGCTGCATCACTAACTGTTCTTGTAGCTGCCTTTGCCACGAGACGCCGGAGAGAATTGCCCACCGCTATTGGCCTGATCCCTCCATCCTTTTCCTTTAGAGCACAGAGAGATGCTCCAAAAAAGATAGGTCTTATGGTCGCTGGTATGTTGCCAGCTAGACATGTGTTGGTGAATCTGGTTAGTTCCACCAAGAGGTTCTTTGTAATGTCACCCAGTGCAGGGTTGAGCATTTGCTTAAGGTGGTTGGGTTTTAGTCCTGTGAACCCACCTGCTGATCCTGTTGGGAAGGACATGGCTGCTTTATGGACCACAGATTCAGCCACCCAGAGAGGTTCTGCTCCGGTAACTCCCACTTGTACAATGTCGTCCTCACGCGGAGCCCTGGGTGGGTGTTTCTCCCTTAGGGCTTGAGCTGTTGCGGCATCTCTGTCGGCAATTGAGTCCTCACTGGTGATGACTCTTATTGCGCCAATAGTGTTTCCTTCTTCTATTTTCTTGGTGACTAATGTTCTGATTTTTGATGTCTCGGATATGGCACTGTTGCTCTTCCTGCCGTGGGTGTTTCTCGCGCGAGTGGGAAGGCGCACCTGGTTGTCCTCCTTGGGAAAATCATTTATAGCTTTGATGACTGAGGCAGCTAAGGTCTTGTCTCTCTTTCCAGGGGTGGCTAGATATATGTTGCCAAACAGTAGGAGGTTGTGCCATGCTTAGGTCGTTCCAGGAGAGTCGTTGACCTTTCTCAGGAGGGCAGATAATTTGGCTGCTGCATGGGGGCGGGCTGCTTTAGGGATTTATATATATATATATATATATATATATATATATATATATATATATATATATATAATATATATATATATATATATATATATATATATATATATATATATATATATATATATATATATATATATATATATATATATAATGTATATATATATATATATATATATATATATATATATATATATATATATATATATATGTATATATATATAATATATATATATTATATATATATATATATATATATATATATATATATATTTCAAAAATCAATTAAAAAATCAATTCTCCAAAATTCATTTTTATTTCTAGTCTGACGCGACACTTGAGCGCGTTTCGTAAAACTTATTACATTTTCAAAGACTTCAGTTAACACATACACAACTGAATAGAACTTACACATCGATTTGTTTATATCTACATTTGAGTGAGGTGGATGGGGAGAGGTGGTATTTAATAAGGTATTAATTTCATCAACACAAGACAGAACACGAAACAATGGGTATTGAATAGAATTGATTGTAGAAAGCCTATTGGTCCATATTTCTTGATGCTTCTATATTGGGGCGGAGTCTTGAGGTGGGTAGAATATAGTTGTGCATTAATTGACTGTTGATTGCTGGTGTTGACTTCTTGATGTGTAGTGCCTAGCAAACGTCAAGCCGCTTGCTATCGCTGTATCTATCGATGATTTCTGTGTTGTTTACTAGGATTTCTCTGGCGATGGTTTAGTTGTGGGAAGAGATTATATGTTCCTTAATGGAGCCCTGTTGCTTATGCATCGTTAAACGCCTAGAAACAGATGTTGTTGTCTTGCCTATATACTGTTTTTTTTGGAGCTTACAGTCCCCAAGTGGGCATTTGAAGGCATAGACGACGTTGGTCTCTTTTAAAGCATTCTGTTTTGTGTCTGGAGAGTTTCTCATGAGTAGGCTGGCCGTTTTTCTGGTTTTATCGTAAATCGTCAGTTGTATCCTGTGATTTTTGTCTGTAGGGATAACGTTTCTATTAACAATATCTTTCAGGACCCTTTCCTCCGTTTTATGAGCTGTGGAAAAGAAGTTCCTGTAAAATAGTCTAATAGGGGGTATAGGTGTTGTGTTGGTTGTCTCTTCAGAGGTTGCATGGCGTTTCACTTTCCTTCTTATGATGTCTTCGACGAAACCATTGGAGAAGCCGTTGCTGACTAGGACCTGCCTTACCCTACAGAGTTCTTCATCGACTTGCTTCCATTCTGAGCTGTGGCTGAGAGCACGGTCGACATATGCGTTAACAACACTCCTCATGTACCTATCTGGGCAGTCGCTTTTGGCATTTAGGCAGATTCCTATGTTCGTTTCCTTAGTGTAGACTGAAGTGTGAAAACCTTCGCTCTTTTCCATGACTGTTACATCTAGAAAGGGCAGCTTCCCATCCTTCTCCATCTCGTAAGTGAAACGCAACAAAGAATTATGGTCAAATGCCTTCCTTCAGCTCCTGCAGATGTCTGACATCAGGTACCTTTGTATAAATGTCGTCAACATACTTGCAGTATATGGCCGGTTTCAAGTTCATGTCGACTAAGACTTTTTGCTTGATGGTACCCATGTAGAAGTTTGCAAACAGGACACCCAGGGGAGAACCATTGCAACCCCATCTACTTGCTTATACATGTGTCCATCCGGGCTCAAGAAGGGTGCCTCTTTAGTACAAGCTTGGAGTAGTTTCCTTAGACTGTTTTCTGGTATGTCAAGAGGAGTACAGGCCGGATCACGGTACACTCTGTCGGCTATCATCCCGATTGTTTCATCCACAGGTACGTTCGGTAAACAGAGATTCTACGTCCAACGAGGCTCTTATCCCTGTGGCCCGAGTTCCTCGCAGCAAGTCAACAAATTCCTTTGGCGACTTCAGGCTGAAGGCGCAAGGGACATAAGGAGTCAGCAGGCCGTTGAGTCGCTTCGCTAGTCTGTACGTGGGTGTGGGTATCTGGCTAATGATTGGCCGAAGTGGGTTTCCAGGCTTGTGTGTCTTGACATTTCCATACGCATATCCAGGTTTATATTCCCCAATAATCTTTGGCAGGTGGAGTCCTGATTTCTTGGCGTTCACAGTTTCGATTAGTCTGTTGACCTTTGCTTTCAATTCAGCTGTAGTGTCCTTCGTTACCCTTTGGAATTTAGTTTGGTCAGAAAGTATGAGGTTCATTTTCGCCAGTTATTAGTCTCTTTTAAGAATGACATATATTGGCGACTCGTCACCTCTCCTGATAACTATCTCCTTGTTCTCACGAAGGCTTTTGGCTGCTGCTTTGAGCTCGGGGGACAGTATGGTGCTTCTGTAATTGCCTCGATTCTTTCCTCCTTCCACAATAAGTTCTGCTTGTAAAGTATCTTTGGTAGTGACCTTCTTTTGTGTCTCGAGGTCGAATATGTCGTCCAACAGAATTTCCAACTCCACTTTCCGGGCCATCTCACTCGGTCTGGACATAACGTGACAGTTTATATTTTTCGGTCATATTTAATAATATATTAATATATTAATATATTAATATATATATATATATATATATATATATATATATATATATATATATATATATATATATATATATATATATATATATATACATTATATAAATAAATATATAAATATATATATATATATATATATATATATATATATATATATATATATATATATATATATATATATATATAAGGCACAACTCTCCTAAACACGAGAGTGAAGTATACAACTTTAGAACACTTTCCCACCAGGAGACTCGCATAGACTCGCATTCTTAAGCATAGACACTGTGTCTTCCCATATTTTTTTTTTTTTTTTTTTTTTTTTTTTTTTTTTTTTTTTTTTTTGAGATATATACAAGAGTTGTTACATTCTTGTACAGCCACTAGTACGCGTAGCGTTTCGGGCAAGTCCTTAATCCTATGGTCCCTGGAATACGATCCCCTGCCGCGAAGAATCGTTTTTTCATCCAAGTACACATTTTACTGTTGCGTTAAACAGAGGCTACAGTTAAGGAATTGCGCCCAGTAAATCCTCCCCGGCCAGGATACGAACCCATGACATAGCGCTCGCGGAACGCCAGGCGAGTGTCTTACCACTACACCACGGAGACTGATATTAACAGGGACTTGATGAAATTAACGCCTAAATGACCCCTCACTTGCTCTAGTGCTCTTGGGAGGTGGTGATCTTTGGTGTATTTAAATACTCCGAAATTACCATCTCTTTTAAGGGTCTGAGCAGGTGGTGGAGAGGGTTAAGGCGTACCTGTTATGCCAGTTGCTGGAAGGCTTCTGTGCTGGCTAGGGTTCGAGTCTCCTGGTGGGAAAGTGTTCTAAAGTTATATATATATATATATATATATATATATATATATATATATATATATATATATATATATATATATATATATACAAGACGCCTTAATCCACTTGACCATCACGACCGGACATAATGAGGTGATAGCCGAGGCTATTTGAACCACCCCACCGCCGGCACTCGGACTAGTTGCGTTGCTCCTGGGAGTATGGGTTCTAGTCACTTCTGGGGTGTGAGTTTTCAGTTGCATATTGTCCTGGGGACCATTCAGGCTTGTTCGCATTTGTGTTCCTCACGTGTGCCCCAAAGAATGAGGTGATTTGGTAAAATGCTATGCCCAAGATTACTATCCGAGTGCCGGTGGTGGGGTGGTTCAAATAGCCTCGGCTATCACCTTATTTTGTCCGGTCGTGATGGTCAAGTGGATTAAGGCGTCTTGTACATACCAGTTGCGTTGCTCCTGGGAGTATGGGTTCGAGTCACTTCTGGGGTGTGAGTTTTCAGTTATATATATATATATATATATATATATATATATATATATATATATATATATATATATATATATATATATATATATATATATATATATTATATATATATATATATATATATATATATATATATATATATATATTTATATATATATATATATTTATATATATATATATATATATATATATATATTTATATATATATATATATATTATGTATATATATATATATATATATATATATATATATATATTATGTATATATATATATATATATATATATATATATATATATATATATATATATATATATATATATATATATATATTGTGATGATAATCTCTTACAAGAGAGATTGAGCCTGCTCTTCTCTACATGAAGTTACATATTTTATTCAAGAATAAGATGCTACCTTCAAGATACGTCTCCCAGTAGCACAAAACGATTTGACCAGGAGGCAAAACGTACCCAAAACTCACCCCCCTACTCCACTCCCTCCACGCCGGCTCGTCATCAACCAGCCAACTACCCTTCCCAGCCTGCCTGCTCCTGATTGGTGACACGCCGACTGCACTCCTGTACACTGCACCTCAGCACCCTCTACCTGAGTCGATGTCTGGGCTTGATCCAGCCATTGAAGTCAGAATATCCTTGTGCTCTCAAGCAGTGAACAACTAACTGATATATGTGTATCTGCTAGATGTTTTGCAGCTAGCGCTAATATTCTCAGCACCTGATTATTCTTCACCTTTAACTTTATTATTATTGTAGAGTAACTTCATCCCTATTATTAATTTATGTTATATTGTTTTTGACTTGCTCTTTTGCACTGTACATTGCCAAGGGATTGTCTTTGTTTATAATTTGTTTATTAATTAAAGTTTCATTGTTCATACTTTGTGTTTTGCGTGTCTTCCCTTACTTTACCACAGAAAGACAGAAAACAAGCAAGCAGTCTATTTCTTTTTTGTAAGTGTGACTAGGCATTGACACCTGCCATTGGAGGACTGCCGAACATCTACACTCCAACACTTTCCGTCACATTTAATGGGGGCCTGTCCGTGAGCTTCACTCAGGTACTAGTACCAGAACGTCAATTTGTGGTAAGCGTACTTGGCTTTGATACAGTTGCTTTTCAATATTTTCATTACTTTTAATATTTATATGGTGCTGTGTGTATTGTGCATTCCCAGAGTAGCATATAGTGAGTGATGGATAACTTTGAATTACGTGATGACTGTAGGCTGCAGTCATTCTCTTAATTAGTGATCCCTTCCTCCATGTTATTACTCATGTCTTCAACCTTTTGTCCCTAGGATATTTCTCAATCTCAGACAGAACATCATTTTGGGTACCCTGGTACTTTGGTTTGTCTTCGGGTCAAAGAACTTGCAAAACTTCTGCAATCCGACCGAAGGAGGATAAAGAGAGCCATAGTTCCTCTAGCACGGGCTACGTTGCTAAGTTGGGACCTCAACAGCAGTTCTCATCACCAGTTGACACTCGCACCCCTACATGTCGGTCAGAGATGATGATATTTACTTAGGTAGGGAATTAGCTTTCTTTTTTCAGAGCACAAAGTTCGCTAATTCTGTAAGTATCATATTTCATTTAGTGGGGAAACCCTTGATTCTGTCCTATAGAGACTCGGTAAGGTATGCCTACATTCTTGGACTACCTTATTCACTTATGGAACAATTAAATGTTTCATTTGTTTTAGAAACTATCAGTTTCATTTATTTAGTAGGATTTTCTTGCCCTTATTCTCTTACATTGAGTACCGGGTACAAGATTTCCTGCGCTTTGATTGACTAATCATTTACCATTCTAAAATTAACATTAATTGTTAAATATTAAATTCCACAGGATAGTTACCAGTTGCCACGTTACCCTGTTACTGACACTTACCATATCACAAGTATTCATTGTACATTTATTTGCTATTTTTCACCATGTTTCGTCTCCCAGCTTTTCGTAAGGATCCACCAGGTGAAATAGGAACCTTAAGTCGTGCTAAGAGGGTCGAATTACAAACTCTTGCACACGAGTATTAACTAGATGTTCCCCATGGAGCCAACAAAAATGAATTGCATAACTTAATAATGGATCACCTCTTAGATGAAGGGACGATTGACTCTGAAACTCACGAAACTTACTCTATTGCAGATAAACATGATCTGGCAACTATGAAACTCAAGTTCGAACTTGCAAAACTCGAGCGGGAGCAACAGCAAGAAGCTCTACAAATCAGGAAAGAAGAAGCTGCAATAAGGAAAGAAGAGCAAGAAAGAGAGGCTGCCCTGGCGAAAGAAGCCCTCCAACAACAAAAAGAAGCTCTACAACTGAGTGAAAGAGAAGCTGCAATCAGGAAAGAAGAACAGGAACGTGAGACTGCACTACTCCATGAGCGTGAGCGAGTACAACTTGAAGCAAAACAACGTCACCTGGAGATACAACGCGAGCATGACAAACAGCAAGCTGAGATGGCTATAACATGTCATTAACGAGAACTCACGTTGGAAACTACACACCACACTCAGCGCCAACAAGCTACCGCTAGTCTTCCCGTAAGTTTCAATGTCTCCCATGCAAGTAAGTTAATGCCACCATTCGTTGAGACAGATTGATGTCTTTTTTACCACTTTTGAGACCCTAGCTAATAAACTTAGCTGGCCTGCAGATCAATGGTCTACCCTTCTCAGAGTGCATCTCACAGGTAGAGCTGCAGTTACTCTCAGTACCTTAGCGTCTGAGAATGACTACCAGACCCTGAAGGAAGCAGTGTTGGACGCCTACCTTCTCTCCACCGAAAGCTACAGACGAAAATTTCGTGATCATCTAAAGGCAAGTACCACCACCTTTCTAGAATTTGCCAATACCAAGAAAAGATATTTCATGAAATGGCTGGAAGCAGCATATGTCTCTACATTTTCAGAGCTCATCAACCTCATGCTAGTTGAGGAATTCTTGAGACGTGTTCCCCCTTCCGTCCGTTTATATTTAGCAGATAAAGAAGAAACCGACTAAATGAAATGTGCGAAATCGGCTGATACCTACAGCCTCATCCACCGGCTTACGCCATCTCCACCTCCCAGTAAGAAGTCTTGGTATAGTTATGATAAAGTAGGTGCAGATCAAGCAAGCTCTCAATTGTATTGTAAGTATTGCAAACTCTATGGACATACCATAGATAGATGTGGGAAAGCTCAATACAAAGGCAATGAAACAACTAAACCCAAACAGACTCCTCCTAAGTCCGGTAAGCCTGTGATGAATGTTGGTGTTCCTATTAATGATCTTTCTCTCTTCAGCAAACACCTGTATCCTGGAACTGTCTCTACCAACGGTACAGATTCGGAGGGACGTTTCAAATTGAAGATCTTGAGGGACACAGCGGCTATTCAGTCAATAATATTGAAATCTGCTGTGCCTAACATCACCTACACCAGGGAAACCGTCCTTATCACTGACCTCACTGCTACCACTCCGTATCCACTCGCCAGAGTCCACCTGGATTGTCCTTTTGTGACCGGTGAAGTCCAAGTCGCCACCAGGGTAAAGCCTTTTCCCATGTCTGGAGTGCAACTTCTCCTGGGTAACGACTTGGCAGAAGATCTGCAACCGTCCAACCTGATCATCATGGACAAACCCCAGGTGTGTAACACTGTAGTGGACAATTCCATCTATAAGTATGTTTCAGCAGAGGTCCAAGAAAGTGATGAAGTTTCTCCTCCGGTTTTGGTGACCACCCGTGCACAAGCTGCATGCCCGCAACCAGCTGACTCTACTGCAACCGCTGTCCCTCAAGACCATCAGAATCTACCACCAAATCTTACTATGTTGGAGTTCTGTAAGTTACAGAGGGAGGATCCTTCATTAACACCATTATTCTTCCAGGCTGAGACTCAACCTCACAGTATCCCTGGGTTCTTCCTAGAGAATCAGTTGCTCTACCGCAGGTACAGACCCAGTAAGCTGAAGGAGGATGACGACTGGGCAAATGTCGAACAACTAGTGGTTCCCACCAGCCTACGGCCCGATATTCTACACCTGGCCCACGGAGCTCTTTCTCACTATGGTTTTAACAAAACCTACCACGGAATCAGACAAGAATACTACTGGCCAGGTATGGTTAAGGACGTCAAAAAGTACGTGCAACAGTGTCATACATGTCAGATGGCAGGTAAACCTAACATCTCTATTCCCCAGGGCCCCATTGACTCCTATTCAGGTGCCTGCGGAACCTTTCCACAGACTCATCATAGACTGTGTTGGTCCTTTACCCCGGACCAGTTCTGGCAACGCCTATATACTAACTATCTTGTGTCCTACCACCAGATTCCCCATAGCAGTTTCAGTAAAGAACATTACGGCTGCTACTGTGGTGAAACAACTAATGAAGATCTTCACCCAGTATGGATTTCCAAGAGAGGTTCAAAGTGACTGTGGCACCAACTTCACCAGTGATCTCTTCAAGAAGACACTAGAAGAGTTCAACATCACTCAGGTATTGTCCAGCCCCTATCATCCTGCATCACAGTGTTCTCTTGAACGTAGTCAACAGACTATTAAAGCACTTCTAAAGAAATTTTGCAATGAAACCTTGAAGGACTGGGAGAAACAACTTGACCTCATTATGTGCATTTTCAGAAGTCTCCCCAATGAGTCTCTAGGAGTATCTCCTTATGAGATGCTCTACGGACGTAAGTGCCTTCACTCCTCTCAAAGCTTTCAAAGACTCTCAACGTAATGCCACCTTCAGTGACCCTCAGAATGTGCCCCAGTTTCTTCAAAACTTAAAACACATTCTAGAGAGAGTACTTAAATTTGCTAATGACAATCTATTGAAAGCTCAGGAGAGGATGAATACTAATTTCGACCAACGCAGCAAACTAAGGAAATTTAAACCAGGAGACTTCGTGTTGGCATATTTTCCTATCCCAGGTTCTCCATTGGAAAAGAAGTTTTCAGTACCTTACCGCATCAAAGAGTGCAGGAACAATCACAACTACATTCTTGAAACTCCAGATAGGCGGCGGAAGACCCAGTTGTGCCACGTCAACCTCCTGAAGCAGTATCAAGGTACTCCCCCCACTGTGTTGGTATCATAATCCACCTTTAAAGGTCCATACCTCCACAGTGAGACCTTCCCTGCTTCTCCTCCCGAAAGCACTAACACTGAGTCAGTGCCTTCCAACTCGGAAATCCTTAATGATCTTCATACCTATTTGCTGGACAGTAATAGTGCTCCTCTCATCAGAATCTTCAAGGAACATCAGAAGTTGTTCAGCGATGATCCACAGGAGTGTAATGTGGTTCAGCACGACATCCAGCTACTCCCTGACACTCGGCCGATTCGTCAACCTTTCTACAGAATCAGCCCGAGCAAGAAGGAAGTCATGCGTGCTGAGGTACAGTACCTCCTGGATCATGGGCTGGCCACCCCTTGTGAGTCCCCTTGGGCCTCACCCTGCATCTTGGTGCCGAAACCGCAAGGTAAAGTGAGGTTGTGTACTGATTACCGAAAATTGAATCTTGTGACTATCAAGGATGCTTACCCATTACCTAGAATAGATGACATCCTTGACGCCCTTGGAAATGCTCGGTATCTATCAAAGTTAGACTTACTCAAGGGATACTACCAAGTATGTTTGACAGAGCGAGCTAAGGAAATATCTGCCTTTACCACTCCCTTTGGCCTATACAGATACGAACGCCTTCCATTTGGACTATGTAATGCCCCGGCCACCTTCCAGCGAGCTGTCAACCGCGTCATCCAGGGCTTGGATAACACCTACTCCTACTTGAATGATATCGTTGTGGCAACCAACACCTGGAGCGAACATCTGCTCAAGCTGCAATGATTGTTTGCCAAGCTCCTGACAGCCGGTGTCACCATCAACTTGGGCATGTCCACCTTTGCCAAAGGTAAAGTGCGTTATCTTGGTCATGAGATAGGGAGTGGCAGTATAGCTCCGTTAAACATACATACCCAAGCCATCCAGCATTACCCACAGCCTACCACCAGGAAGCAGCTCCTGCGCTTCCTTGGTCTTGCCTTCTACTACCGTAGGTTTGTGAAGAATTTTAGTACGGTGGCGACCCCTTTGATCACTTTAACCAGCCCCAAGCAACGGTATAATTGGACCATTCAGCAGATCATTGCTTTTGAACAACTTAAATTCCTGCTCTGTTCAAATCCTATTCTCGCCTCGCCAGATATCACGAAGCCTTTCATCCTCCATGTCGACGCCAGTGGTACCGGCATCGGGGGTGTCCTGATGCAACAACGAGGCGAGGATGTTTTACCTGTTAGCTACTACAGCTACAAGTTAAAAACCCACCACAAGAATTACAGCACGATCGAAAAGAAGCTACTCTACATCGTCCTGAACTTGCAGCACTTTGAATCATACCTGCAAGGTGCTCGGTCTATCACCATCTACTCGGACCACAATCCCCTACGCTTCCTGCAGCAAGCCCAATTCAACTATCAACGGCTTCTACGATGGGCTTTATATCAGCAGAATTTCAATCTGGAGATCTTCTACATCAAAGGTTCTGACAACATCATAGCAGACGCCCTCTCCAGAGTTTATGAGGTAGAGACAACTCCACCTATTACTCTACCATATGAAGACGTAACTTCCTCCGTAAGTGCAGACTTCAGGGGAAAGTTGAGACGATAATCTCTTTCAAGAGATTGAGCCTGCTCTTCTCTACATAAGTTACGTATTTTATTCAAGAATAAGATGCTACCTACAAGATACGTCTCCCAGTAGCACAAAACGTTTTGACCAGGAGGTAAAACGTACCCAAAACTCACCCCCCTACTCCACTCCCTCCACGCCGGCTCGTCATCAACCAGCCAACTACCCTTCCCAGCCTGCCTGCTCCTGATTGGTGACTCGCCGACTGCACACCTGCACACTGCACCTCAGCGCCCTCTACCTGAGTCGATGTCTGGGCTTGGTCCAGCCATTGAAGTCAGAATATCCTTGTGCTCTCAAGCAGTGAACAACTAATTGATATATGTGTATCTGCTGGATGTTTCGCAGCTAGCGCTAATATTCTCAGCACCTGATTATTTTTCACCTTTAACTTTATTATTATTGTAGAGTAACTTCATCCCTATTATTCATTTATGTTATATTGTTTTTGACTTGTTCTTTTGCACTGTACATTGCGAAGGGATTGTCTTTGTTTATAATTTGTTTATTAATTAAAGTTTCATTGTTGATACATTGTGTTTTGCGTGTCTTCCCTTACTATATATATATATATATATATATATATATATATATATATATATATATATATATATATATATATATATATATATGTCGTACCTAGTAGCCAGAATGCACTTCTCAGCCTACTATGCAAGGCCCGATTTGCCTAATAAGCCAAGTTTTCATGAATTAATTGTTTTTCGACTACGTAACCTACCTAACCAAACTTTTTCGGCTACCTAACCTAACCTAACCTATAAAGATAGGTTAGGTTAGGTTAGGTAGGGTTGGTTAGGTTCGGTCATATATCTACGTTAATTTTACCTCCAATAAAAAATATTGACCTCACACATAATGAAATGGGTAGCTTTATCATTTCAGAAGAAAAAAATTAGAGAAAATATATTAATTCAGGAAAACTTGGCTTATTAGGCAAATCGGGCCTTGCATAGTAGGCTGAGAAGCGCGTTCTGGCTACTAGGTACGACATATATATATATATATATATATATATATATATATATATATATATATATTATATATATATATATATATATATATATATATATATATATATATATATATTGTGACGGTAACGCGTTGGTGTTCGGCTGTTTAAGGCTAGGGGTATGGCCTCGTCACATAGTTATAAAAAAAAAAAATAGAAAACTGGAACTTCGTCTGTGGTAAGGTAAGGAGAAGACACACAAAACACAAGTAAACTTTAACAATGAAATTTTAATTACGTTAATTAAATCAAAACATGAATAAAATGCACAAACAAATTCTTATAATAAAATCAATCAATCAAAATAATAAGAATAATTAAATGACACAATGAAAAGTTACGTTAAGGCAAAATAACAAGAAGTGCAATACAAAGTAAATGGGAGGTGTTGGAATATTGGCTTTAAGCCACCACTTCTCTCAGTACACGCTAGCGTCTAGCCGGGAGGAGTGGTGACAACGAGAGCACTGAACATTCTGAGGTATGAGGGTGGGGTGACCCCAGACATCAAGTAGTATGGGGGGGCGAGTGCAGGTGCAGCCAGACCGGCGACCAATCAGCGGAGCCGGTAGCGATCAACATGTAGTTTGGTGGTTTGAGTCCGAACAGGTGGCTGGCTGCATATGTTTTGCTCACCCTGGCAAGCCTTGCTGGTGTTGTTGTTGTTGTTGGACATGTCTTCCATAGTCGTTTTATATAATTTCAACGACGTGTTTGTGGAGGGAAGAGCAGGCTCAATCTCTTGAAGGAGATTATTGTCACAACTCTCCCCCGAAGCCTGCGGTTCTGGAAGAAGTACGTCGTTATGTGGTGGAGTAATGGATGGAGTCGCTTCTACTTCATAAACTCTGGAGAGGGCATCGGCTATGGTGTTGTCAGAACCCTTGATATAGCGGATCTCCAGGTTGAAGTCTTGTAAATACAGAGCCCATCGTAGAAGACGCTGGTTGGTGAATTGGGCTTGATGTAGGAAGCGGAGAGGGTTGTGGTCTGAGAAGATGGTGGTAGACCTGGCGCCTTGTAGGTACGGAGCGAAGTGTTGGAGGTTCAGGACGATGGATAGTAGCTCCTTTTCAATAGTGCTGTAGTTCCTCTGGTGTGGTTTCAGTTTGTAGCTGTAGTAGCTGACAGGTAGAACCTCCTCGCCTCGTTGTTGCATCAGGACACCACCAACGCCGGTACCACTGGCGTCGACATGAAGGACGAAAGGCTTGGTGATATCTGGAGAGGCGAGAATGGGGTTAGAACAGAGGAGGAATTTGAGTTGTTCAAAAGCAACGGTTTGCTGTATGGTCCAATTATACCGTTGCTTGGGACTGGTTAATAGAATTAGAGGTGTGGCGACTGTACTGAAATTCCTCACAAACCTACGGTAGTAAGAGGCAAGACCAAGGAAGCGCAGGAGCTGCTTCCTGGTGGTAGGCTGTGGATACTGTTGGATGGCTTGAGTGTGTGAGTCTAACGGAGCTATGCTGCCACTCCCAATAACATGACCCAGATAACGCACTTTACCTTTCGCGAAAGTGGACTTGCCCAGGTTGATGGTGAGGCCGGCTGTCATGAGCTTTGAGAACAGACGTCGCAGCTGGAGCAGATGTTCACTCCAGGAGTTGGAGGCTACGACGATATCGTCCAGGTAGGCGTATGTGTTATCCAAGCCCTGGATGACACGGTTGACAGCTCTTTGAAAGGTGGCCGGGGCATTACATAGTCCGAAAGGAAGGCGTTCATATCTGAAAAGTCCAAAAGGAGTGATGAAGGCAGATATCTCTTTAGCGCGCTCCGTTAGACACACTTGATAGTACCCCTTAAGCAAGTCCACTTGGGACAAGTACTGGGCACTACCAATGGCAACAAGGATGTCATCTATCCTTGGCAAGGGGTAAGCATCCTTGACAGTGACAGAGTTCAGTTTACGATAGTCAGTGCACAACCGCACCTTACCTTGGGGTTTGGGCACCAAGATACAGGGTGAGGCCCAGGGGGACTCACAAGGTGTAGCCAGTCCATGATCCAAGAGGTATTGCACCTCAGCACGCATGACTTCCTTCTTGCTCGGGCTGATTCGGTAGAAGGGTTGACGAATCGGCCGGGTGTCGGGGAGCAGTTGGATGTCGTGCTGGGTAACATTACACTCTTGGGGATCATCTCTGAACAACTCTTGATGTTCTCTGAAGATCTTGACGAGAGGTGCACTATGATTATCCTGAAAGTATTTGGAAAAATCATTAAGGATTTCGGAATTAGAAAGCGCTGACTCCTTGTCAGTGCTTTCGGGAGGAGAAGCTGGGAAGGTCTCACTGTGGATGTAGGGTTCTGTGAATGTGGAATAGTTAGTCAAGACAGTGGGAGGAGTACCATTATATTGCTTCAGGAGGTTGACGTGGCACAGCTGGGTCTTCCGCCGCCTATCTGGAGTCTCTATGACGTAAGTGTTGTTGCCTCTGCACTCTTTGATGCAGTAGGGTCCTGAAAATCTGTTTTGTAAAGGTGAACCTGGGATAGGGAAATAGGCAAGGACGAAGTCTCCCGGCTTGAATTTTCTTACTTTGCTGGTCTGGTCGTAATGAGTCTTCATTCTCACCTGGGCTTTCAATAGATTATCATGGGCAAAGCGGTGGACTCTCTCTAGAATGTGTTGAAGGTTTTGAAGAAACTGGGGCACATTCTGATGCTCACTGAAGGTGGCATCTCTGAGAGAGTCTTTGAAAGCCTTAAGGGGAGTACGGCACTTACGGCCGTAGAGCATCTCATAAGGAGATACTCCTAGGGACTCATTGGGGAGACTTCTGAAAATACACATTATTAGGTCAATCTGCTTATCCCAATCCTTTGAGGTTTCACTACAAAACTTTTTCAAGAGTGCTTTGATGGTCTGATGACTACGTTCAAGAGAACCCTGTGAAGCAGGATGATAGGGGCTGGACAATACCTGTTTGATGTTGAACTCCTCCAGTGTCCTTTTGAAGAGATCACTGGTGAAGTTGGTGCCACAGTCACTTTGAATCTCCCTGGGAAATCCGTATTGAGTGAAGATCTTCAATAGATGTTTTATAACCGTAGCAGCCGTGATGTTCTTCACTGGAACTGCTATGGGAAATCTGGTGGTAGGACACAGGATGGTTAGGATGTAGGCGTTACCTGAACTGGTCCGAGGTAAAGGACCAACACAGTCTATTATGAGTCTGTGGAAAGGTTCCGCAGGCACCTGTATGGGAATCAGTGGTGCTCTGGGAATGGAGACGTTCGGTTTGCCTGCCATCTGACATGTATGACACTGTTTTACGTACTGTTTGACGTTATTTACCATACCTGGCCAGTAGTAGTCTTGACGAATCCCATGGTAAGTCTTGTTGAAGCCGTAGTGGGAGAATGCTCCGTGGGCCAGGTGTAGAATAGTGGGCCGCAGGCTGGTGGGAATCACAAGTTGTTCGATGTTGGCCCAATCGTCCTCCTCCTTCAGTTTACTGGGTCTATATCTGCGGTAGAGCAAGTCGTTCTCTAGGAAGAACCCAGGAATACTGTCGGGTTGAGTCTCAGCCTGGAAAAACAATGGTGTTAAAGTAAGATCTTCCCTCTGCAACTTACGGAACTCCAACTTGGTCAGATGCGGGGGGAGTTTCTGAGGGTCTTGAGGGACAGCGGTAGCAGTCGAGTCAGCTGGCTGTGGACGTGCGGCTTGTGCACGGGTGGTCACGAGAACCGGAGGAGAAACTTCATCACTCTCTTGAACCTCTGCTGGAACATACTCAAGAATAGGGTTTATTGGCACAGAGTTACACACCTGGGGTTTGTCCATGACGATCAGGTTGGTCGGTTGCAGGTCTTCTGCCAAGTCGTTGCCTAGGAGAAGTTGCACTCCAGGCATGGGAAAAGGCTTTTCCCTGACGGCGACTTGGACTTCCCCGTTCACGTAGGGACAATCCAGGTGGACTCTGGCGAGAGGGTATGGAGTGGTAGCAGTGAGGTCAGTGATGAAGACTGTTTCCCCGGTGTAGACTATGTTGGGCACAGCCGACTTCAAGATGATCGATTGTAGAGCCGCTGTGTCCCTCAAGATCTTCAATTTGAAACGTCCCTCCGGATTTGAACCGTTGGCAGAGACAGTTCCAGTATACAGGTGGTTACTGAAAAGAGAAAGATCATTAACATCAACACCAACATTCATCACAGGCTTACCGGACTTAGGAGGAGTTGGTTTGGGTCGTTGTTGGTCAGTGGTTCCCTTGTATTGAGACTTACCACACTTGTCTATGGTATGTCCATAGAGTCTACAATACTTGCAGTACAGTTGTGAACCAGCTTGATCGGGGCTCACCTTCTCGTAACTGTACCACGACTTCTTACTGGAGGATGGTTCGGGTGTCAGCCGGTGGATGAGGCTGTAAGTGTCAGCCGACTTAGCACACTTCAGGTAGTCGGTTTCTTCTTTATCTGCTAAGTAGAGGCGGACAGGAGGTGGCACACGTCTCAAGAATTCTTCAACAAGCATCAGGTTGACGAGTTCTGTAAAAGTAGAGACATGTGCTGCTTCCAGCCATTTCATGAAATACCTCCGTTTCGTGTTAGCAAACTCGAGGAAGGTAGTGGTACTCGCCTTCAGGTGGTCACGGAATTTCCTTCTATAACTTTCTGTGGAAAGTAGGTAGGCGTCCAACACTGCTTGTTTCAGAGTGTAGTAGTCATTCTCAGACGCCAAAGTACTGAGTGTGACTGCAGCTCTACCTGTAAGATGGACTCTGAGAAGTGTGGCCCATTGGTCGACAGGCCAACTGAGTTGATTAGCAAGGGTTTCAAAGGTGGTGAAAAACACATCAACTTCTGCTTCTACAAAGGATGGCATTAACTTACTTGCATGTGATATATTAAAACTGACGGGAAGATTGGCAGTAGCTTGTTGGCGTTGAGTGAAGTGGGAAGTTTCCAAGGCGATTTCACGTTGACGACACTCTAGAGCCAGAGTTGCTTGTTGCTTGTCATGTTCGCGTTGCATCTCCAACTCGCGTTGTTTTGTTTCAAGCTGTACTCTCTCACGTTCATGGAGCAAGGCGACCTCACGTTCGTGGAGGGCGAGTCCACGTTCGTGTTCTTCTCTCCTCAAGGCAGCTTCACGTTCTTGTTCGTCTCTCCTCAAAGCAGCCTCGCGTTCTTGTTCTTCCCTCCGTATGGCAGCCGCTCGTTCTTGTTGTTCGCGGGCTTCCCTTTGCTGCTCACGTTCAATCTTAGCCAGCTCTAGTTTAAGTTTCATCGTTGCCAAGTCAGTTTTATCCGCAATATAGTAAGTTTCATGAGTTTCAGAGTCTATCTTACCTTGCTCTAAATAGTAATCCAGCAACAGGTTGTGTAGGTCATTTTTGTTGGCTTGGTAGGGAACTTCTAGTTGATACTCATGTGCAAGAGTTTGTAATTCAGTCCTCTTGGCACGACTTAAAGTCCCTATTTCACCTGCTGGATTTGCACGGAAAGTTTGGAGACGAAACATGGTGAAATTAGCAAATAAAGGTACACGAATATTCAATAGTGAAATGTCAGAAACAGGACAACGTGGCAACTGGTACCTATCCTGTGTGATCTTTAACAATTAACGTTAAGTGAAAGATGTTAAATGATTAAATTAAATCAAGGGCGCAGGAAATCTTGTACCCGGTACTCATGTAAGAGAATAAGGGCAAGAAAATCCTACTAACAAATGAAACAAAGTTTCGAAAACAAATGAAACAGTTAAATGCTTCAAAAGTAAAATTGGTAGTCCAAGGATGTAGGCATACCTTGCCAAGTCTCTATAGGACATAAAGCAAGTTTTCCCCACTGAATTTAATATGATACTTACAGAATTAGCGAACTTTTGTGCTCTGAAAAAATAAGCTAATTCCCTACCGTTGTATGTATCATCATCTCTGACTGACGTGTAGGGGTGCGAGGTGTCAACTTGTGACGAGAACTGCTGCTGAGGTCCCAATTCAGCAACTAAAGTTCGAGCTAGAGGAACTATTGCCCTCTTTGTCCTCCTACAGTCAGATTGCAGAAGATTGGGTACTCTTGACCCGGGGCAGACCACAGTACCAGGGTACCAATATGATGATCTGTCAGAATGAGAAATATTCAAGGGACATAGATGGTAAACACGAGTAATAACACGGAGGGAGAGATGACCAATTAAGAGTATGACTGCGGCCTACAGTCACCACGTAATCCAAAGTTGTCTCACCTTCACTATATGTTACTCTCGTAATGCACAATACACCGCACCTTATAAAAAATGAAATTGAATATGAAAAATAGTAAAGCTACGTTAACAAAGTTAAATACGCTTACCATAAATTACCACTTGGCACCAGTACCTGAGTGAAGCTCCTAGGACAGGCCCCCATATAACTTGTGACGGTAACGCGTTGGTGTTCGGCTGTTTAAGGCTAGGGGTATGGCCTCGTCACATAGTTATAAAAAAAAAATAGAAAACTGGAACTTCGTCTGTGGTAAGGTAAGGAGAAGACACACAAAACACAAGTAAACTTTAACAATGAAATTTTAATTACGTTAATTAAATCAAAACATGAATAAAATGCACAAACAAATTCTTATAATAAAATCAATCAATCAAAATAATAAGAATAATTAAATGACACAATGAAAAGTTACGTTAAGGCAAAATAACAAGTGCAATACAAAGTAAATGGGAGGTGTTGGAATATTGGCTTTAAGCCACCACTTCTCTCAGTACACGCTAGCGTCTAGCCGGGAGGAGTGGTGACACCGAGAGCACTGAACATTCTGAGGTATGAGGGTGGGGTGACCCCAGACATCAAGTAGTATGGGGGGGCGAGTGCAGGTGCAGCCAGACCGGCGACCAATCAGCGGAGCCGGTAGCGATCAACATGTAGTTTGGTGGTTTGAGTCCGAACAGGTGGCTGGCTGCATATGTTTTGCTCACCCTGGCAAGCCTTGCTGGTGTTGTTGTTGTTGTTGGACATGTCTTCCATAGTCGTTTTATATAATTTCAACGACGTGTTTGTGGAGGGAAGAGCAGGCTCAATCTCTTGAAGGAGATTATTGTCACAATATATATATATATATATATATATATATATATATATATATATATATATATTATTAAATATGACCAAAAAAGTAAAATTAATAATTCTAACACGAATTTTCTCAATGTTTCTAATATTTTTTTTCACTGTTGATGGTAACTGAAAAATCAATTCTCCAAAATTCATTTTTATTTCTAGTCTGACGCGACACTTGAGCGCGTTTCGTAAAACTTATTACATTTCCAAATACTTTAGTTTACACACACACAACTATAACTGAACAGTTTAAACATCTTTGATTTTATACCTGCATTTGGGTGAGGTGATATGTTACAACAGTTTTGGATGAGGTGAAAACAAACTTTCAACACAAGACAGAACACAAAACAATGGGTATAATATTTTGTAAGTTAAAGGGAAGAATGGAAGTAACTGCAAAGGGCCTATTGGCCCATATTTTTTGATGCTTCTATATTGGTGCGGAGTCTTGAGGTGGGTAGAATATAGTTGTGCATTAATTGGCTGTTGATTGCTGGTGTTGACTTCTTGATGTGTAGTGCCTCGCAGACGTCAACCCGCCTGCTATCGATGATTTCTGTGTCGTTTGCTAAGATTTCTCTGGTGATGGTTTGTTTGTGGGAAAAGATTATATGTTCCTTAATGGAGCCCTGTTGCTTATGCATTGTTAAACGCCTGGAAAGAGATGTTGTTGTCTTGCCTATATACTGTTTTTTTTAGGTTTACAGTCCCCAAGAGGGCATTTGAAGGCATAGACGACGTTGGTCTCTTTTAAAGCGTTCTGCTTTGTGTCTGGAGAGTTTCTCATGAGTAGACTGGCCGTTTCTCTGGTTTTATAGTAAATCGTCAGTTGTATCTTCTGATTTTTGTCTGTAGGGATAACGTTTCTACTGACATTATCTTTCAGGACCCTTTCCTCCGTTTTATGGGCTGTGGAAAAGAAGTTCCTGTAAAATAGTCTAATAGGGGGTGTTACGACCCTGGGTTCTCCAGTGGAAACCAGAGGTCAAAATTGAGCTATTAAACTTTCTGGTAGTACAGTTGGGCATCTAGAATGTCAATTGTTTGTATCTTCCCTGCCAGACGTAAGACTATTATTGTTTCTCAAAGAGCATTTAAAGACTGAGCTGGGGGTTGATTATTAAATAATAACATAGGCACCAACTTTGCTTACTAATACTTTC
Organism: Procambarus clarkii; assembly: GCF_040958095.1. Classification (NCBI taxonomy): domain Eukaryota; kingdom Metazoa; phylum Arthropoda; class Malacostraca; order Decapoda; family Cambaridae; genus Procambarus; species Procambarus clarkii. Next base: position 814,596 of record NW_027189180.1, on the reverse strand, counting down.
TAATCATTCATAAAGTAACAATACGTTTCATAGGGGAAGATCTTTAATGTGCTTAGCTGCACGATCAATTAGGCTCCTCCCGGCACCACAACATGAGGGAGGCAGCTGGTGGCTAGCTCGGTCTTCTCTTGGCTGGTGGCGTGAGGTTAAGACCTACTCTGTGGCTGTATCCCTACTCTCCTTCCTTCTCCTCTTACTTATTTCCCTTACCTGAAGTTCCTGTACCCTTAAGTTAAGTATTATATGGTGTAAGTGTGCCTACTCTGGTAGTAACGATTGGGGAGACCTGGGGATAGTATTTTGCCAGTGTTTGGGTACCCCTAAGTGTTGTGTTTTGTATTAGGGTCCCACGTGGTTTCACTACCCTAAGCTGCATCCAGCTTCAGTGCTTATCCAGTAGTACTTTACCCTAGCTTGTTATTAGTGTAAACCTTGTATCCTGCCTACGTGGACCAAGGCTTTTAACGTAAGATAGTGTGGTAAAGTTATTATTATTATTGTTATTGGTGTGAGTGTATATGGGGGGTTGTTAACGGGCAGTCTCCGTGGTGTAGTGGTAAGACACTCGCCTGGCGTTCCGCGAGCGCTATGTCATGGGTTCGTATCCTGGCCGGGGAGGATTTACTGGGCGCAATTCCTTAACTGTAGCCTCTGTTTAACGCAACAGTAAAATGTGTACTTGGATGAAAAAACGATTCTTCGCGGCAGGGGATCGTATTCCAGGGATCCTTAGGATTAAGGACTTGCCCGAAACGCTACGCGTACTAGTGGCTGTACAAGAATGTAGCAACTCTTGTATATATCTCAAAAAAAAAAAAAAAAAAAAAAAAAAAAAAATAAATAAGTACATGAATTACAGAGTATCTCTTCTTCCAAGGTGGGAGCGCAGTGATCAACCCTTAGACGAACATATTTGGTCTTGTAGCAAGTTATTACTACTGTGGATAGTTTATTTTGGGGGCCGGGCCTTTTAGCTCTCCCATATTTGATACTCCTGTCTTCTAACTACCTATACCCCTTAATAGTACCAGTACCCCATAGAAGCCCCACTCATATCATTTGTAACAGGGGGTATAGGTGTTTTGTTAGTTGTCTCTTCAGAGGCTGCATGGCGTTTCACTTACCTTCTTATGATGTCTTCCACGAAACCATTGGAGAAGCCATTGTTGACTAGGACCTGCCTTACCCTACAAAGTTCTTCGTCGACTTGCTTCCATTCTGAGCTGTGGCTGAGAGCACGGTCGACATAAGCGTTAACAACACTCCTCTTGTACTTGTCCGGTCAGTCACTGTTGGCATTCAGGCATATTCCTATGTTTGTTTCCTTAGTGTAGACTGCAGTGTGGAAAACTCCGCTCCTTTCCATGAGTGTTACATCTAGAAAGGGCAGCTTCCCATCCTTCTCCATCTCGTAAGTGAAACGCAACAAAGAATTATGGTCAAATGCCTCCTTCAGCTCCTGCAGATGTCTGACATCATGTACCTTTGTAAAAATGTCGTCAACATACCTGCAGTATATGGCCGGTTTCAAGTTCATGTCGACTAAGACTTTTTGCTTGATGGTACCCATGTAGAAGTTTGCAAACAGGACACCCAGGGGAGAACCCATGGCAACCCCATCTACTTGCTTATACATGTGTCCATCCGGGCTCAAGAAGGGTGCCTCTTTAGTACAAGCTTGGAGTAGTTTCCTTAGACTGTTTTCTGGTATGTCAAGAGGAGTACAGGCCGAATCACGTTACACTCTGTCGGCTATCATCCCGATTGTTTCATCCACAGGTACGTTGGTAAACAGAGATTCAACGTCCAACGAGGCTCTTATCCCTGTGGCCCGAGTTCCCCGCAGCAAGTCAACAAATTCCTTTGGAGATTTCAGGCTGAAGGCGCAAGGGACATAGGGAGTCAGCAAGCCGTTGAGTCGTTTCGCCAGTCTGTACGTGGGTGTGGGTATCTGGCTGATGATTGGCCGAAGTGGGTTTCCAGGCTTGTGTGTCTTGACATTTCCATACGCATATCCAGGTTTATATTCCCCAATAATCTTTGGCAGGTGGAATCCAGATTTCTTGGCGTTCACAGTTTCGATCAATTTGTTGACCTTTGCTTTCAGTTCGGCTGTAGTGTCCTTCGTTGCCCTTTGGAATTTAGTTTGGTCAGAGAGTATGAGGTTCATTTTTGCCAGATATTCGTCTTTTTTAAGAATGACGTATATTGGCGACTTGTCGCCTCTCCTGACAACTATCTCCTTGTTCTCATCTTGTCTTGTGTTTGAATTTAATACCCATTCAATACCCATCGTTGAAAGTTTGTTTTCACCTCATCCACCTCACCCAAATGTAGATATAAAGTCGAAGATGTGCAAGCTCTATTCAGTTTCAGTTGTGTGTTTGTAAACTAAAGTCTTTGAATATGTAATAAGTTTTACGAAACGCGCTCAAGTGTCGTGTCAGACTAGAAATAAAAATGAATTTTGGAGAATTGATCTTTGAATTACCTTCAACAGTGAAAAGAAACGTAAGAAAGATCGAGAAAATTCGTGTTAGAATTATTAATCTTACTTTTTCGGTCATATTTAATAATATATGTCTACAGGAAAGACTGCTACCAAAATATACTAGTATATATATATATATATATATATATATATATATATATATATATATATATATGTTTCATTGAATATGACCGCATATTCTGTTTTTATTATTTTCTGGTTTAGGGCTTCTATCCCTCTAACTATTTTCTTAGCATCAGGGCTTAATTGAAATAGGAGTTCTCCAAAACTCATTTTCGTACTTTTAAGGTGAAGAAAAGAAGTGATTTACTATAGAGTGTATTACACTTATTTGTATAATTTGCACGACGTTTCGAATCTCCATGGTTCATTCTCAAGTGAACAGATCTTACAATACTAGTTGATTTTATACCCGCATTAGGTCAGGTGATAATACAATGAAGGTGAAAACATGGGGGGATACATAAGGGATAAACATAGGGGCTGCAGAAGGCTTATTGGCCCATACGAGGCATCTCCTATCTAAACACAAAGATTAATCCAGTGTAATTGGCCTGTTATGTTGGACATTGTCTTCTGTGTTGGCATCGATATGTTCTTGTCTTGTCCTTACTCTCATGGTGGGTAGAGTAAATAGTTCCGTGATTTGGGTGTTCATGGTAGGTCGCTCTATTCTTATGTGAATTGCCTCAAGAATTTGTAATCTTCTTGAATCTTGGGTTTTGTCTATTATGCAAGTATTCTTGTTCAACATTTCTCTTGTTAGAGTAATGTCATGGGCTTGTCTCATGTGATTCCTAGGGGCACCAGATTGAAGATGGCATGTCAAACGCCTCGTCAGCTTGGTCGACGTCATACCTATGTACTTACATTGAAGGTTACATCCTTCGTGGGGGCAAGTGTACATGTATACAACGCTTGACTGCTGTAGAGGGTTCTCCGTCGGCTTCGGGCTGTTTTTGATAAGGAGTTCGGAAGTCTTCTTGGTTTTGTAGAATATTATCAGGTTTATGTTTTGGTTAGGAGTAGTGCTTTTTACTCCTTTACGGATTATTTCTTTCATTATTCTTTCCTCTTTTATATGTTCACTGTGCATGGTTGATTTGTAATATAATTTTATTGGGGGTGTTGTGGTTTCTGTTCTAGGTTCTGTATTATACCAACGGTCCAAGTGTCTTCTTATAGCAGCGTTTATTTCCGCGTTGCTATATCCGTTGTTCACCAATACCTGAGTTACTCTTTCAAACTCTCTACTCACGTTGCTCCATTCAGAGCAGTGGGTAAGAGCTCGACGAATATAAGCATTGAGAACACTGGCTTTGTATCTTTGGGGGCACTCACTTCTACCGTTCAGGCATAATCCTATGTTGGTGGGCTTGGTATATACGTTGGTGCTTAAAGAGGTTCCTGTTTTTGTTATTAGTACATCCAAGAATGGCAGACTGTTATTTTCACTATTTTCATGTGTAAATCGGAGTACTGACTCTCTCTCTAGGTGTCTTTTTAGGTCAATTAGTTCATCTGAGTCTTTTACTATTACGAATATGTCATCTACATAACGGCAGTATACAGTTGTTTTTTTCCTGCTACTGAAGACCCTATCTTCGATGGTTCCCATATAAAAATTAGCAAATAAAACTCCTAAGGGGGAGCCCATTGCTACTCCGTCTATTTGTAAATACATGTCTCCTTGTGGACTGATGAAAGGGGCTTCCTTTGTACATGCTTGGAATGTCCTTTGTACATGGAATGTAGAAAATAGAGAACTATTAGCTGAATATCAAATATATGGATTTAAACTATTTCACACAGATAGATATATTAGACGAGGAGGTGGAGTAGCCATATATGTTAGGGACAATTTGAAATGTAGTCTCAAAGAGGGAATCAAAACAGAGCCACACACAGAAACTATTTGGATTGAATTAAACGAAAAAGCTAATAATATTATAATAGGAGTAATATATAGGCCACCAAATTTAGACAGAATGGAAGCAAAGCATCTATGGGATGAAATATTTAGAGCATCTAGATCTAACAGTATTTATGTCATGGGTGACTTTAATTTTAGCGGAATAAACTGGTTGAACAAAACAGGGAATAGTGAAGCAGAAGATTTTCTAGAATTAATTGACGATTGCTTTCTTACGCAACACATTAAGGAACCAACACGGGAAAATAATATTTTAGATTTAGTGTTAACTAACAGGGAAACGCAAATTAATGACATCGAAATAGGGAGTGAGCTAGGGAGCAGTGATCACAAAGAAATCAGATTTAGCATAGAATGGAATAGACCAGTAGGAGAAAATTCTGTTAAAGTGCCAGATTTTCGAAAAGCTGATTTTAATAGCCTAAGAAATTTTTTGGGTCAAATTGATTGGAAAGGCTTGGGTATGGGGTGTGGGCCGGTCTTGGAGCGAGACATGAACCCAGCGATAGGTGACTTAAATGGGGATTTCGATGTGGATTCAATATATAACTTATTTAAGAATATTCTAAACAAAGCACAGGAACGTAGTATACCATACAAATTGAATAGATCGTATACTAATGACCCAAAGTGGATAACAAAGAATTTGAAGAACCTTATAGGTAAAAAGAGAGCTTGGTACAAAAGGATTAAAAATGGGGAGGTCACTTTAGAACAGGAATTCGTACAACTGGTTAGAAATGTTAAAAAAGAGATAAGGAAAGCAAAAAGAAACTATGAAGTTCGCATAGCAGGGCAAGCAAAGACAAATCCTAAAGGGTTTTTTCAGTTATATCGTACTAAGACTAGGGAAAGGATAGGTCCATTAAAAACTGAGACAGGTCAAATAACAGATAGTGATGAAGAGATGAGTAGTATTTTTAATAAATATTTTGTATCTGTATTTACTAAAGAGGAACTTAACAATATGCCTTCAGCCGAACAAGTCTATGTGGGTGGGGACGAGGACAGGTTGACGAGTTTAGCAGTTACCAGGGAGGATGTTCTTAAACAAATAGTAAAACTCAAACCAAACAAATCCCCAGGGCCGGATGAAGTGTTTGCTAGGGTGCTTAAAGAATGCAAAGAGGAGCTTTGTGACCCACTGTCAACCATATTTAATAAATCAATAGAGTCAGGCAGAGTGCCAGAGTTTTGGAAAGTTGCTAATGTGATACCAGTTTTTAAGAAAGGAGATAGATCACTTGCATCTAACTATCGACCAATTAGCCTAACGTCTATTGTGGGAAAGTTACTCGAATCTATAATAGCAAATAAAATTCGTCTTCATCTTGAAAAACATAAATTAATAATTGAGTCGCAACATGGTTTTATAAATGGCCGTTCATGTTTAACAAATTTGTTATCTTTTTATTCTAGCATTGTTGAGGCAGTTGATAGTGGTAAGGATTGCGATGTTGTATACCTTGACTTTAGCAAAGCTTTTGATACAGTGCCACATGAAAGACTGATTAAAAAAATAGAGTCTCATGGGTTGGGGGTGCTATATTAAGCTGGATTAGGGCATGGCTATACCAAAGGAAACAGAGAGTTAGTATAAATGGAATCAAGTCAGAGTGGGAAAATGTTGTAAGTGGAGTGCCTCAAGGCTCTGTCCTGGGACCTCTGTTGTTTATAATATATATAAATGATTTAGATTCAGGTTTGAGTAGCAACATTTGCAAATTTGCCGATGATACGAAAATCGGTAGGGAAATTAATTCGGAGGAGGACTCACTATCACTTCAAGTTGATCTAGATAGGGTTTTGAAATGGTCAAAGGATTGGCAGATGCAGTTTAATGCTGATAAATGTAAAGTTCTGAGGTTAGGTAATGATGATAGAGTTACAAGATACGAGCTAGATGGTGTTGTGATTGCGAAGTCGGATTGCGAAAGGGATCTGGGAGTTATGATTAGTAAGAATTTAAAACAAAAGGATCAATGCATAAATGTTCGTAATAAGGCAAATCGGACACTTGGATTTATTAATCGCAGCGTTAGTAACAAGACACCTGGTGTGGTTCTCAAGCTATATCTTGCTCTAGTTAGGCCCCATTTAGATTATGCAGTTCAGTTTTGGTCGCCATATTATAGAATGGATATAAATTCACTTGAACGTGTCCAGCGTAGGATGACTAAGTTAATTCCCCAAATTAGAAATCTTTCATATGAAGAAAGATTAACAAAGCTTAAGTTGCATTCACTGGAAAGGCGAAGAGTTAGGGGTGACATGATAGAGGTTTACAAGTGGTTGAATGGACATAACCGGGGGGATATTAATAGGGTATTAAAAGTATCAACACAGGACAGAACACGAAACAATGGATATAAATTGGATAAGTTTAGATTTAGGAAAGACTTGGGTAAATACTGGTTCAGTAACAGGGTTGTTGATTTGTGGAACCAATTGCCGCGTAACATTGTGGAGGTGGGGTCCCTCGATTGTTTCAAGCACGGGTTGGACAAGTATATGAGTGGGATTGGGTGGTTATAGAATAGGAGCTGCCTCGTATGGGCCAATAAGAACATAAGAACATAAGAACAAAGGTAACTGCAGAAGGCCTATTGGCCCATACGAGGCAGCTCCTATTCTATAACCACCCAATCCCACTCATATACTTGTCCAACCCGTGCTTGAAACAATCGAGGGACCCCACCTCCACAATGTTACGCGGCAATTGGTTCCACAAATCAACAACCCTGTTACTGAACCAGTATTTACCCAAGTCTTTCCTAAATCTAAACTTATCCAATTTATATCCATTGTTTCGTGTTCTGTCCTGTGTTGATACTTTTAATACCCTATTAATATCCCCCCGGTTATGTCCATTCATCCACTTGTAAACCTCTATCATGTCACCCCTAACTCTTCGCCTTTCCAGTGAATGCAACTTAAGCTTTGTTAATCTTTCTTCATATGAAAGATTTCTAATTTGGGGAATTAACTTAGTCATCCTACGCTGGACACGTTCAAGTGAATTTATATCCATTCTATAATATGGCGACCAAAACTGAACTGCATAATCTAAATGGGGCCTAACTAGAGCAAGATATAGCTTGAGAACCACACCAGGTGTCTTGTTACTAACGCTGCGATTAATAAATCCAAGTGTCCGATTTGCCTTATTACGAACATTTATGCATTGATCCTTTTGTTTTAAATTCTTACTAATCATAACTCCCAGATCCCTTTCGCAATCCGACTTCGCAATCACAACACCATCTAGCTCGTATCTTGTAACTCTATCATCATTACCTAACCTCAGAACTTTACATTTATCAGCATTAAACTGCATCTGCCAATCCTTTGACCATTTCAAAACCCTATCTAGATCAACTTGAAGTGATAGTGAGTCCTCCTCCGAATTAATTTCCCTACCGATTTTCGTATCATCGGCAAATTTGCAAATGTTGCTACTCAAACCTGAATCTAAATCATTTATATATATTATAAACAACAGAGGTCCCAGGACAGAGCCTTGAGGCACTCCACTTACAACATTTTCCCACTGTGACTTGATTCCATTTATACTAACTCTCTGTTTCCTTTGGTATAGCCATGCCCTAATCCAGCTTAATATAGCACCCCCAATACCATGAGACTCTATTTTTTTAATCAGTCTTTCATGTGGCACTGTATCAAAAGCTTTGCTAAAGTCAAGGTATACAACATCGCAATCCTTACCACTATCAACTGCCTCAACAATGCTAGAATAAAAAGATAACAAATTTGTTAAACATGAACGGCCATTTATAAAACCATGTTGCGACTCAATTATTAATTTATGTTTTTCAAGATGAAGACGAATTTTATTTGCTATTATAGATTCGAGTAACTTTCCCACAATAGACGTTAGGCTAATTGGTCGATAGTTAGACGCAAGTGATCTATCTCCTTTCTTAAAAACTGGTATCACATTAGCAACTTTCCAAAACTCTGGCACTCTGCCTGACTCTATTGATTTATTAAATATGGTTGACAGTGGGTCACAAAGCTCCTCTTTGCATTCTTTAAGCACCCTGGCAAACACTTCATCCGGCCCTGGGGATTTGTTTGGTTTGAGTTTTACTATTTGTTTAAGAACATCCTCCCTGGTAACTGCTAAACTCGTCAACCTGTCCTCGTCCCCACCCACATAGACTTGTTCGGCTGAAGGCATATTGTTAAGTTCCTCTTTAGTAAATACAGATACAAAATATTTATTAAAAATACTACTCATCTCTTCATCACTATCTGTTATTTGACCTGTCTCAGTTTTTAATGGACCTATCCTTTCCCTAGTCTTAGTACGATATAACTGAAAAAAACCTTTAGGATTTGTCTTTGCTTGCCCTGCTATGCGAACTTCATAGTTTCTTTTTGCTTTCCTTATCTCTTTTTTAACATTTCTAACCAGTTGTACGAATTCCTGTTCTAAAGTGACCTCCCCATTTTTAATCCTTTTGTACCAAGCTCTCTTTTTACCTATAAGGTTCTTCAAATTCTTTGTTATCCACTTTGGGTCATTAGTATTCGATCTATTCAATTTGTATGGTATACTACGTTCCTGTGCTTTGTTTAGAATATTCTTAAATAAGTTATATATTGAATCCACATCGAAATCCCCATTTAAGTCACCTATCGCTGGGTTCATGTCTCGCTCCAAGACCGGCCCACACCCCATACCCAAGACTTTCCAATCAATTTGACCCAAAAAATTTCTTAGGCTATTAAAATCAGCTTTTCGAAAATCTGGCACTTTAACAGAATTTTCTCCTACTGGTCTATTCCATTCTATGCTAAATCTGATTTCTTTGTGATCACTGCTCCCTAGCTCACTCCCTATTTCGATGTCATTAATTTGCGTTTCCCTGTTAGTTAATACTAAATCTAAAATATTATTTTCCCGTGTTGGTTCCTTAATGTGTTGCGTAAGAAAGCAATCGTCAATTAATTCTAGAAAATCTTCTGCTTCACTATTCCCTGTTTTGTTCAACCAGTTTATTCCGCTAAAATTAAAGTCACCCATGACATAAATACTGTTAGATCTAGATGCTCTAGATATTTCATCCCATAGATGCTTTGCTTCCATTCTGTCTAAATTTGGTGGCCTATATATTACTCCTATTATAATATTATTAGCTTTTTCGTTTAATTCAATCCAAATAGTTTCTGTGTGTGGCTCTGTTTTGATTCCCTCTTTGAGACTACATTTCAAATTGTCCCTAACATATATGGCTACTCCACCTCCTCGTCTAATATATCTATCTGTGTGAAATAGTTTAAATCCATATATTTGATATTCAGCTAATAGTTCTCTATTTTCTACATTCATCCACGTTTCGGTAAGTGCAATAATATCTATTTTTTCTGTGCAGACAAGAGCATTTAATTCGTTAATTTTATTTCTTAGACTTCTACTGTTAGTGTAATATACCCTAAGTGAATTGTTATTTTGCGGACCTTCTCTTTCCCTGATCGTTTTGCCAATTCCTTTCTCCCACAAACACATACTTTTATTACCTCCTTCCTCCAAATCAATTCCCATACCTCTATCTACTAACAGTTTAAACCCAAACAAACACCTCTAACCACTTCTTCTAACGAGTTCGCAACAGCAACAACCCCAGCTCTCGATAGATGCACCCCATCACGAGCATACATTTCATTTCTTCCATAGAAGTGTTCCCAGTTGTCTATGAAAGATATTGCATTTGATTTGCAATATCTTTCCAGCCGGCAATTGACACCAAGTGCCCTCGATATCCATTCATTTCCCACTCCCTTTCTTGGAAGAATGCCACATATGATCGGGATTCCTCCCTTGCTCCTAACTAACTCTATGGCTGTTTTATACCTCTGAATCAGTTCCTCACTCCTAACTCGACCAACATCATTTCCTCCCACGCTAATGCAAATAATGGGATTGTTCCCATTACCAGCCATAATATCATTCATGTTGTTTATAATATCACCAATGCCAGCTCCGGGATAGCAAACCCTTAACCTGTTCCCCCTATCTCTAGCACAAAACGTTCTATCCAAATACCTTATCTGGGAATCTCCCACAACTAATGTTTGCTTAGGTACTTCCTTTACTTTCTGAGGGGCCTGCGCTTCCTTTCTCTTCGTTGCTTTCCCTTTTGCGCGATCCACAGTCTCTCCACAGCACTCGTCCTCCAAAACGTCAAATGAATTAGAAGTTGCTATGGCGTTTGAAGGCGGCTTTATCAAAGTCTTCTTAAGGCCCTTGTCTTTCACAACTCTCCAAGACGAGGTCCCTTTACTGCTGGTCTCCTCCTTCGTTACTTCTCGTTGTTTTTTGAGCTGACGCACCTCCTCCCGCAGAAAGTCCAACTCTGTCCTCAGGGCTCCCACTAGAGTCACCAGATCCTTAACTACAACTTCCATATTGCAATGATAAAATAACAATAGGCCTTCTGCAGTTACCTTTGTTCTTATGTTCTTATGTTCTTATGCTTCGAGAAGACTTTTCAAGTGTGGCTCAGGTATGTCTAATTTGGGGGTGCTCTCGTCTCTGTATACTCTGTCCAGTATCATTCCTATGGTTGTGTCGACTGGGACGTTGGTAAAAAGGGATTCAACGTCCAGGGAAGCGATGATTCCATCGGGCTGGGTAGATTTGATCAATTCTAGGAAATCGGCTGATGATTGTAGACTAAACTTACTTGGAGTGTATGGAGTTAGCAGTTCATTGAGTTTCTTTGCCAGGTGATAAGTTGGGGTTGGTATTTGGCTGATTATAGGGCGTAGTGGGTTACCTGGTTTATGCGTCTTAACATTGCCGTAGGCATATCCTAAGCCATAGTCGCCTTGAAGTTTATTGAAATGCACACTACCTTTCTTTGCGTTGATTGCTGTAATTGTTTTGTTTACTTTCCGCTTAAGGTCTTCTACGGGGTTCCTCGTGATTCGTTGAAATTTGGAGTCGTCACTTAGGATGTCGCTAATTTTGTTCATGTATTCATGGGTAGGAATCAATACATATGCTGCTGTTTTGTCGGCTTTTCTTATTGTTACGTCTTTCAGATTTTTTAGTTGTTTCGCTGCTTCTTTGAGTCGTGGGGTTAAGATTGTAGATGAATATGTTCCTCGTTTTTTCCCTGCTTCTGCAAGTAGTTCAGCTTGAAGTGTCAGTGGTGATGACTTTTTTGTTGTCTTCTAGCTTATGGATATCGTCCAGAAGCATTTCGATTTCCAGGCGTTTTTGATGCATCTTTGGTTTAGATAAGAATTGACAATTTAGACCAAGATTTAAGAGGTCTCGTTGGTCCTGGGTAAGATCATAAGAAGTCAGGTTAAAGTAGCCATCTTTAGGACGAGGGATTTTTAGCTGTCCACCGTTTAGGGATGTTAACTTACGGAGTGTCTTTGTTTCTACAAGAGTTTTATGTTGTTGTTTCAGGTTAAATAGTTCACTGTTGATGGTTTGCTTGAGTTGGATAGGGATGTCGTACTGGGTCCATTTGTTTAACAGATGCTCCGCCTGCTCTACAAAGGTTTGGAGGGCTTCCTTCTTCTTGTTTAGTTGATGCCGAATGAGCTCTTGCCTATACCTATAGGTAAACTCTGTATTGCGGACTGCTGGGTCATGTGGGTTTATATTGGTGCATACTGGCAGCAGGTTTTCTTTCAAACATGTTTCATTCAATATGAACGCATATTCTGTATTTATTATTTTCTGGTTTAGGGCTTCTATCCCTCTAACTATTTTCTTAGCATCAGGGCTTAATTGAAATAGGAGTTCTCCAAAACTCATTTTCTGATAATATATATTTATATTATATACTCAATACAAAACTCAAACCTGATAATATTCTACAAAACCAAGAAGACTTCCGAACTCCTTATCAAAAACAGCCCGAAGCCGACGGAGAACCCTCTACAGCAGTCAAGCGTTGTATACATGTACACTTGCCCCCACGAAGGATGTAACCTTCAATGTAAGTACATAGGTATGACGTCGACCAAGCTGACGAGGCGTTTGACATGCCATCTTCAATCTGGTGCCCCTAGGAATCACATGAGACAAGCCCATGACATTACTCTAACAAGAGAAATGTTGAACAAGAATACTTGCATAATAGACAAAACCCAAGATTCAAGAAGATTACAAATTCTTGAGGCAATTCACATAAGAATAGAGCGACCTACCATGAACACCCAAATCATGGAACTATTTACTCTACCCACCATGAGAGTAAGGACAAGACAAGAACATATCGATGCCAACACAGAAGACAATGTCCAACATAACAGGCCAATTACACTGGATTAATCTTTGTGTTTAGATAGGAGATGCCTCGTATGGGCCAATAAGCCTTCTGCAGCCCCTATGTTTATCCCTTATGTATCCCCCCATGTTTTCACCTTCATTGTATTATCACCTGACCTAATGCGGGTATAAAATCAACTAGTATTGTAAGATCTGTTCACTTGAGAATGAACCATGGAGGTTCGAAACGTCGTGCAAATTATACAAATAAGTGTAATACACTCTATAGTAAATCACTTCTTTTCTTCACCTTAAAAGTACGAAAATGAGTTTTGGAGAACTCCTATTTCAATTAAGCCCTGATGCTAAGAAAATAGTTAGAGGGATAGAAGCCCTAAACCAGAAAATAATAAATACAGAATATGCGGTCATATTCAATGAAACATGTTTGAAAGAAAACCTGCTGCCAGTATACACCAATATAAACCCACATGACCCAGCAGTCCGCAATACAGAGTTTACCTATAGGTATAGGCAAGAGCTCATTCGGCATCAACTAAACAAGAAGAAGGAAGGCCTCCAAACCTTTATAGAGCAGGCGGAGCATCTGTTAAACAAATGGACCCAGTACGACATCCCTATCCAACTCAAGCAAACCATCAACAGTGAACTATTTAACCTGAAACAACAACATAAAACTCTTGTAGAAACAAAGACACTCCGTAAGTTAACATCCCTAAACGGTGGACAGCTAAAAATCCCTCGTCCTAAAATGGCTACTTTAACCTGACTTCTTATGATCTTACCCAGGACCAACGAGACCTCTTAAATCTTGGTCTAAATTGTCAATTCTTATCTAAACCAAAGATGCATCAAAAACGCCTGGAAATCGAAATGCTTCTGGACGATATCCATAAGCTAGAAGACAACAAAAAAGTCATCACCACTGACACACTTCAAGCTGAACTACTTGCAGAAGCAGGGAAAACACGAGGAACATATTCATCTACAATCTTAACCCCACGACTCAAAGAAGCAGCGAAACAACTAAAAAATCTGAAAGACGTAACAATAAGAAAAGCCGACAAAACAGCAGCATATGTATTGATTCCTACCCATGAATACATGAACAAAATTAGCGACATCCTAAGTGACGACTCCAAATTTCAACGAATCACGAGGAACCCCGTAGAAGACCTTAAGCGGAAAGTAAACAAAACAATTACAGCAATCAACGCAAAGAAAGGTAGTGTGCATTTCAATAAACTTCAAGGCGACTATGGCTTAGGATATGCCTACGGCAATGTTAAGACGCATAAACCAGGTAACCCACTACGCCCTATAATCAGCCAAATACCAACCCCAACTTATCACCTGGCAAAGAAACTCAATGAACTCCTAACTCCATACACTCCAAGTAAGTTTAGTCTACAATCATCAGCAGATTTCCTAGAATTGATCAAATCTACCCAGCCCGATGGAATCATCGCTTCCCTGGACGTTGAATCCCTTTTTACCAACGTCCCAGTCGACACAACCATAGGAATGATACTGGACAGAGTATACAGAGACGAGAGCACCCCCAAATTAGACATACCTGAGCCACACTTGAAAAGTCTTCTCGAAGCATGTACAAAGGAAGCCCCTTTCATCAGTCCACAAGGAGACATGTATTTACAAATAGACGGAGTAGCAATGGGCTCCCCCTTAGGAGTTTTATTTGCTAATTTTTATATGGGAACCATCGAAGATAGGGTCTTCAGTAGCAGACAAAAACCAACTGTATACTGCCGTTATGTAGATGACATATTCGTAATAGTAAAAGACTCAGATGAACTAATTGACCTAAAAAGACACCTAGAGAGAGAGTCAGTACTCCGATTTACACATGAAAATAGTGAAAATAACAGTCTGCCATTCTTGGATGTACTAATAACAAAAACAGGAACCTCTTTAAGCACCAACGTATATACCAAGCCCACCAACATAGGATTATGCCTGAACGGTAGAAGTGAGTGCCCCCAAAGATACAAAGCCAGTGTTCTCAATGCTTATATTCGTAGAGCGCTTACCCACTGCTCTGAATGGAGCAACGTGAATAGAGAGTTTGAAAGAGTAACTCAGGTATTGGTGAACAACGGATATAGCAACGCGGAAATAAACGCTGCTATAAGAAGACACTTGGACCGTTGGTATAATTCAGAACTTAGAACAGAAACCACAACACCCCCAATAAAATTATATTACAAATCAACCATGCACAGTGAACATATAAAAGAGGAAAGAATAATGAAAGAAATAATCCGTAAAGGAGTAAAAAGCACTACTCCTAACCAAAACATAAACCTGATAATATTCTACAAAACCAAGAAGACTTCCGAACTCCTTATCAAAAACAGCCCGAAGCCGACGGAGAACCCTCTACAGCAGTCAAGCGTTGTATACATGTACACTTGCCCCCACGAAGGATGTAACCTTCAATGTAAGTACATAGGTATGACGTCGACCAAGCTGACGAGGCGTTTGACATGCCATCTTCAATCTGGTGCCCCTAGGAATCACATGAGACAAGCCCATGACATTACTCTAACAAGAGAAATGTTGAACAAGAATACTTGCATAATAGACAAACCCCAAGATTCAAGAAGATTACAAATTCTTGAGGCAATTCACATAAGAATAGAGCGACCTACCATGAACACCCAAATCACGGAACTATTTACTCTACCCACCATGAGAGTAAGGACAAGACAAGAACATATCGATGCCAACACAGAAGACAATGTCCAACATAACAGGCCAATTACACTGGATTAATCTTTGTGTTTAGATAGGAGATGCCTCGTATGGGCCAATAAGCCTTCTGCAGCCCCTATGTTTATCCCTTATGTATCCCCCCATGTTTTCACCTTCATTGTATTATCACCTGACCTAATGCGGGTATAAAATCAACTAGTATTGTAAGATCTGTTCACTTGAGAATGAACCATGGAGGTTCGAAACGTCGTGCAAATTATACAAATAAGTGTAATACACTCTATAGTAAATCACTTCTTTTCTTCACCTTAAAAGTACGAAAATGAGTTTTGGAGAACTCCTATTTCAATTAAGCCCTGATGCTAAGAAAATAGTTAGAGGGATAGAAGCCCTAAACCAGAAAATAATAAATATAGAATATGCGGTCATATTCAATGAAACATGTTTGAAAGAAAACCAGCTGCCAATATACACCAATATATATATATATATATATATGTCGTACCTAGTAGCCAGAAAGCACTTCTCAGCCTATTATGCAAGGCCCGATTTGTCTAATAAGCCAAGTTTTCATGAATTAATTGTTTTTCGGCTACCTAACCTACCTAACCTAACCTAACTTTTTCTGCCACCAAACCTAACCTAACCTATTAATTAAGATAGGTTAGGTTAGGTTAGGTAGGGTTGGTTAGGTTCGGTCATATATCTACTTTAATTTTAGCTCCTATAAAAAAAAATGACCTCATACAGAATGAAATGGGTAGCTTTATCATTTCATAAGAAAAAAATTTGAGAAAATATATTAATTCAGGAAAACTTGGCTTATTAGGCAAATCGGGCCTTGCATATTAGGCATAGAAGTGCGTTCTGGCTACTAGGTACGACATTATATATATATATATATATATATATATATATATATATATATATATATATATATATATGTTTCATTGAATATGACCACATATTCTGTATTTATTATTTTCTGGTTTAGGGCTTCTATCCCTCTAACTATTTTCTTAGCATCAGGGCTTATTTGAAATAGGAGTTCTCCAAAACTCATTTTCGTACTTTTAAGGTGAAGAAAAGAAGTGATTTACTATAGAGTGTATTACACTTATTTGTATAATTTGCACGACGTTTCGAACCTCCATGGTTCATTCTCAAGTGAACAGATCTTACAATACTATTTGATTTTATACCCGCATTAGGTCAGGTGATAATATAATGAAGGTGAAAACATGGGGGGATACATAAGGGATAAACATAGGGGCTGCAGAAGGCTTATTGGCCCATACGAGGCATCTCCTATCTAAACACAAAGATTAATCCAGTGTAATTGGCCTGTTATGTTGGACATTGTCTTCTGTGTTGGCATCGATATGTTCTTGTCTTGTCCTTACTCTCATGGTGGGTAGAGTAAATAGTTCCGTGATTTGGGTGTTCATGGTAGGTCGCTCTATTCTTATGTGAATTGCCTCAAGAATTTGTAATCTTCTTGAATCTTGGGTTTTGTCTATTATGCAAGTATTCTTGTTCAACATTTCTCTTGTTAGAGTAATGTCATGGGCTTGTCTCATGTGATTCCTAGGGGCACCAGATTGAAGATGGCATGTCAAACGCCTCGTCAGCTTGGTCGACGTCATACCTATGTACTTACATTGAAGGTTACATCCTTCGTGGGGGAAAGTGTACATGTATACAATGCTTGACTGCTGTAGAGGGTTCTCCGTCGGCTTCGGGCTGTTTTTGATAAGGAGTTCGGAAGTCTTCTTGGTTTTGTAGAATATTATCAGGTTTATGTTTTGGTTAGGAGTAGTGCTTTTTACTCCTTTACGGATTATTTCTTTCATTATTCTTTCCTCTTTTATATGTTCACTGTGCATGGTTGATTTGTAATATAATTTTATTGGGGGTGTTGTGGTTTCTGTTCTGGGTTCTGAATTATACCAACGGTCCAAGTGTCTTCTTATAGCAGCGTTTATTTCCGCGTTGCTATATCCGTTGTTCACCAATACCTGAGTTACTCTTTCAAACTCTCTACTCACGTTGCTCCATTCAGAGCACTGGGTAAGCGTTCGACGAATATAAGCATTGAGAACACTGGCTTTGTATCTTTGGGGGCACTCACTTCTACCGTTCAGGCATAATCCTATGTTGGTGGGCTTGGAATATATACCATGAGAGTAAGGACAAGACAAGAACATATCGATGCCAACACAGAAGACAATGTCCAACATAACAGGCCAATTACACTGGATTAATCTTTGTGTTTAGATAGGAGATGCCTCGTATGGGCCAATAAGCCTTCTGCAGCCCCTATGTTTATCCCTTATGTATCCCCCCATGTTTTCACCTTCATTATATTATCACCTGACCTAATGCGGGTATAAAATCAACTAGTATTGTAAGATCTGTTCACTTGAGAATGAACCATGGAGGTTCGAAACGTCGTGCAAATTATACAAATAAGTGTAATACACTCTATAGTAAATCACTTCTTTTCTTCACCTTAAAAGTACGAAAATGAGTTTTGGAGAACTCCTATTTCAAATAAGTCCTGATGCTAAGAAAATAGTTAGAGGGATAGAAGCCCTAAACCAGTAAATAATAAATACAGAATATGCGGTCATATTCAATGAAATATATATATATATATATATATATATATATATATATATATATATATATATATATATATATATATATTTGATATATATATATATATATGTATATATATATATTTGAGCAGAATTCTGTGTTGCGTTTCACTTACGAGTTGGAGAAGGATGGGAAGCTGCCCTTTCTAGATGTAACACTCATGGAAAGGAGCGGAGTTTTCCCCACTACAGTCTAAACTAAAGAAACAAACATAGGAATGTGCTTGAATGCCAACAGTGACTGCCCAGACAGGTACAAGAGGAGTGTTGTTAACGCTTATGTCGACCGTGCTCTCAGCCACAGCTCAGAATGGAAGCAAGTCGACGAAGAACTTTGTAGGGTAAGGCAGGTCCTAGTCAACAATGGCTTCTCCAATGGTTTCGTGGAAGACATCATAAGAAGGTAAGTGAAACGCCATGCAGCCTCTGAAGAGACAACTAACACAACACCTATACCCCCTATTAGACTATTTTACAGGAACTTCTTTTCCACAGCCCATAAAACGGAGGAAAGGGTCCTCAAAGATATTGTTAGTAGAAACATTATTCCTACAGACAAAAATCAGAAGATACAACTGACAATTTATTATAAAACCAAAAAAACGGCCAGCCTATTTATAAGAAACTCTCAAGACACAAAGCAGAACGCTTTAAAAGAGACCAACGTCGTCTATGCCTTGAAATGCCCTCTTGGGGACTGTAAGCCTCAAAAAACTCAGTATATAGGCAAGACAACAACATCTCTTTCCAGGCGTTTAACGATGCATAAGCAACAGGGCTCCATTAAGGAACATATGTTACGGCCCTCTAGGGTTGCAACTGGGTTCTTTCTTTGATGTTAGTAGAGTTTGGGTAACCGGCCCCGAGCTAGTAGTGGCTTTCAAGAGGTGTGTTCCGTAACGCAAGTAAATTAAAGGGGAAGGGATAAAACTGTTCAAAATTAAATATATATTCACCACCACCAATAAATAAATATATAAACAGTCACACGCCGTTACTATTACTACACTTATTTACAATCACTTGTCTTCCTCCGAAGACTCAAGACGTTCACGGTGCTCAAGACGAGTGGTTCTGGTTCTCTTGTGGCCTCACGATGAATCCTTTGATTCCCTCGACGAGTCTACCCCGGCCACAGGCCAGCCAAATCACAGTCCCACTGGGTGCACAGTCGTGGAGGCCGTCAACCACAAATCCAGCTTGTAGCTGGCAGGTTCCAATCAGTTC